>NC_079211.1:118314983-118487483 GCF_029633865.1 Lampris incognitus
TGGCTGGTGTGACAGAGGAAGATACAAAGGACAGGAAGAGATGGAAATGGATCATCTGCTGTGGCGACCCCCGACGGGAGTAGCCAAAGGTAGTAGTAGTAGTAGTAGTAGTATTCTACCAAGAGTATACCTGTTCTCTTCTATTTGCTGATTGTGGAGCTCAATAGCACGTTTGTGAGCAGCATCAGTTTGAGCTGTGATATTAGCCCTTCCAAACAAGCCAAATCTAACAGCATTGTCAACATGTGAACCACTGCTTTCATGTTTGGCCAGTTGTTCTGAAAGATGTTTCAAATCCTTAAATCCTGTTTTAGTCCAAGTAGTGTCACCCCCAAAAAGCAGGCAAGGAAAGCAGAAGAAAGATTTTTTTTTCTTTTAGCTGCACTCGCAGTTAGCCATGTCTTTCTCTTGAATCTTTCTGGCTTGAAGTTGCGGTTTTTGTCCTTTCCAGACTGAATGATGTTGAAATTCTCTGGCTGGTCTCAAGCATTTAATCTCTAATGTTTGCTTTAATTGCAAGGTACTAAATTTAACTTTTGTTAAATTGTCAACGTGATTCATTATATTGCCTTGCTATTAGTAGTGGCTAACATAACGATGATGACTAAAAATGGCTGGCTGTGTAGCAACACTAATACTGTAAACGACGTTCACTAAATGTCTTGACGTATGTCATTTATTCTGTTAATTTTTAATTTTTTTGGCTGCTCTCAGCATGGGGCCAACATGATCACACCCCACAGCTCTTTTTTTTTTTTTTGGATCCCACCCCCCTTTTTCTCCCAAATTGTATCCGGCCAATTACCCCACTCTTCTGAGTCATCTTAGTTGCCGCTCCACTCCCTCTGCCGATCCGGGGAGGGCTGCAGACTACCACATGCCTCCTCCAATACATGTGGAGCCAGCTGCTTCTTCTCACCTGACAATGAGAAGTTTCACCAGGGGGACATAGCGTGTGGGAAGATCATGCTATTCCCCCCAGCCCCCCCCCCAAACAGGAATCCCAACCAACCAGAGGAGGCGCTAGTGCAGTGACCAGGACACATACCCACATCCAGCTTCCCACCCGCAGACATGGCCAATTGTGTCTGTAGGGATGCCTGACCAAGCCACAGGCAACACGGGGATTTGAATTGGCGATCCCCGTGTTGGTAGGCAATGGAATAGACCACCATGCTACCCGGACGCCCCCCTCCCCCCAGCTCATTCTTTAAAGCGCAATTAACATGTGCACAGTGTTTTCAACTGCTCACTTGGTTAAACGAATGCTGACGGGCTGGCCCCATGCTCAACAAACAAAGACTGCTAGGAGAAGTACTGACCTTTACGCAACAGGTACAGGAAGTTATTTGTAATGTATTGCTACCGTTGTCATATGTAATAAATGTGCAACAATGTTACTACTTATTACACGGAATTATTGATCATGTCATGCACTGTTCGACATGGCCCCACCAGCCCCTAATGTAGAGGCACCACCACATTAAAGGTAATGCATGTGAACATTTCTATATATATTAACTTGAATTGGCCAGATTTTGGCTTCTGTGCACTAAATGCATTCTCAAGTATACCCATTTATGGAGTTGTTGTTTTTTTACCATTATGAAACATAAACCAACAACCTCTTCTGTCATATGATCGCCCAAACAAATAGACACTTAACCGTTTTTGATCTTGATCAGCAGTTAACACACAGTGATTAGTGGTTATCTTATAAACCTGGCTACTATATCATACAACCATAATGGATGGCAAGACTATGGCTAGAAACATGTTTGTCTAGCTGTCGATGAAATGATTACTCTGTTTGTCAACAGGTTCACTCACACCCTGCTATCAGTTTCCTAATTGTAAATCAGCTTACCTAAACCAAAACCCTGAACTCGGTCCCCCTTCTTTAAGAGGCAGTGAATAGATATCATGTTTCAACCCATTAGAAATTTAAGTAAATCAAACCTTTAATTGAAATCAAACCATAACATATATTTTTGCTCCATTTAACCTCTGTCAGTCTATATTTTCTATAAATAATCCGTCTTCTGTCAACATTTTACAGATTGTTTACAGCTGACATATAATGTCCGGGTTCAAACATAAGGAATTCAAATCAGGCACTGCTATTTTGGGTGGGAGGGGATTGAATTATATCTATATTGGAAGCAACTTTCTCCTGAGAGTTGTGAACTCTTGTGAGTGTGTCTTTATCTGAAAAAAAAAACCAACAAAATCAAAAAGAATGATGACATGTCAAATAACAAAGATTAAAATGTGGTGACAAAGATTAACATGCAGTAATACAAGATCTGTTTTAAGAGGACAAATCAGACAGAGATTGAAAGTAAGAGGAAATTGAAGCAACAAACAAGAAATAAGAATAATATAAAAAAGATTAACAAAAAGGGCAAGATGAGAGAGAGAGAGAGAGAGAGAGAGAGAGAGAGAGAGAGAGAGAGAGAGAGAGAGAGAGAGAGAGAGAGAGAGAGAGAGAGAGAGAGAGAGAGAGAGAGAGAGAGAGAGAGAGAGAGAGAGAGAGAGATTTGCTTGGGAGGAGATGAGTGAATATGAAAAGTAGAGAAATGGAGAGTAGGTCATTTATGTCAGTTTGTGATGACAGACTGTGTGTCACTAGGAGGCCCTTCATGTCACTCGGCCTTATTCCTCTGGAGAGACTTACAGTGACATAGTGACCCAGGCTGTCACTGACTCATGTGAGTATGTGTATGTGAATATGTGCATGTCTGTTTGCATACACTAGTGTGTGTTCATGCGTCCATTTCTTTGTTTGTGTGCTGTACTTGTGGGTGCCTCTGTTAGTTTGTGTGTAACATGGTGTGTGCATGTACGTGTATATGACAGTGACACAATGTCGCAGTGCAGGGCTCATCACTTACTGGAGTTGTGAGCCCTCTCTAAGGATACATGGAGTCTAGCAGACTGTTACCCAAAACCATCTTTCTCTGTGTATGGGTATGTTGAATCTTTGATGGTGCACTTCAAGAATAATTTCAGCAGTGGATACAAATTCATTATTTCATATTTATTCATTCATATTTTTCCCTAGTCTGAGTCTGTCTTGCAAATTCAACTCTGGCTATAGGTAGATTTATTTGGTGGCAGATGGTGCGTGAGTTTTTGTTGCATTTTTAAAATTTACTCATGACTAAGGACCTATGACAGTAAGAATTCATATCTGTAACCTATTTCTACACCAGAGGTAGCATTGTAAGCTGCTTGGCTTCCTCCAAAAATTTGAAATAGCTCTCTGAAATCCTTGGGTGCATCTCTACATTTGATGAAATTCAATACAGGGGGAAAAAAAATCCAAGCCGTGATTGTCAATGCTAATTGAAATGACTAGTGTGAAACACACATGGGACACATACACAAGCTGATACAGCTGCCGCTAATACTGACACCCATGAGCCTGATATGCAGAGTTTGCTTTCCAGTTATGAGGAGCTTTACAGAAATCTCCTCCAGTTTAATGTCCCACTTATCACCCACACTGCAGACAAGCAGGCAGCTGTAACAAGCCCAGAAGACTAAACACAGTCTGCTCACCTCAATGCTTACCGCATGCCGGTACCGGGAGACAGCACACTCAGCTCAGTCGCCTAAACACTGACTACCTACCTTACTACTTTTCTCACTCCAATGTTGTTCAGATGCCCACCCAAACCAGTAGGTTACACACTGACCACTCACCTCGCTACATACCTCAGTCCAGCACAGCATAGCCCACCCATGCAAGTGAAACTATGACAGCCCTAAAAGATCTTCCACTGCTACAGTGTAGGGGGTTTAAATACATGGAGGGCAGATAGGGGACACACCATCAGATATGAGTTATTGCAGCACCTGCAAACAAATAGATGAGGGACTGAGAGAGAGGCACACAGAACAACATCATTGGAGGAGTCCTACGCATAATCAAACCTCGAAACTTCAGAGACTAACAAAGAAGAAATGACTCACAGAACTGAAAAGTTTCCTCCAATCTCGTCTTGGTGAAAAGAGCAGCGCAGAGCTATTTCAAGAACTGATGTGTGTGAAGCAACATGAGCATGAGACACCCCGGCAGTTCTTATCCAGGATGATTGGGCTAAAGCAGAAAATAACGTTCACATCCAGACACACCAAATCTGTGGTTAAGTATGATGCATCCACAGTGCAGTGTGTGTTCCTGAACACCATCTATACAGGGACGGATCTTGGACACTGATGCAAGGGGGGCGGAGCTCTCTTTAGGGCCCCCACACACACACACAAAAGCACAACAAAACACGGACAACTATGCTTAAATGTGTCCTGTGACACATGGAATAAATGCTCAGCAATTGGCATTCAACTTAGCTAAGAAGAGGAAAGATGTTTCCCCAGTAATGACTCTTTTAAGAAAGAAAAAGCCATCTCGTTGCCCACCTAAGGCATAATACAGTAATCTGCCACACATCTCAATCCACCTGGCCTCGGATACAACAGCCTACATAAACAAACAAAAATGCACGGTTCTGACAGCCTTCATTTCAGTACTAAGGAGAGCACATGTTCACATCACCACACACTGCACAGTTAGCACAGCCATCATTTAAAGCGTTAATTACAATAGCATTCATTACAATAGTCCCCAATGCAAAGATTGTACAGACAGACAGAGCGCAGCACTTAGGCAGCATATTGACAACACCGAACTTCAGTCTCTCTTCTCTCACACACGCTGCGAAATGCAAACAAAACATGTACTCACCAAGCGGGCCTGCCCACAGCTGGTTAAACTCCAAAGCCTTTATAACAAGTAATCCATTAACTCAAAATAATGAATGGACTATATACAAGTTTATGTCCAGTCCCGTTTTTTTATTATAAAAGTTTCATTTTTCTGTCTTTCATATTGGGCAAACCTGCCAATGACCTTGTCTCTGTCGATCTCGATATCCCGTTCAATGTAAAGGAGAGTTAGGTTAGAGAATCAGGCCTAATTCATGCACGAACGTAAATAACTCTTGATGAGTTTTAGTCGGCTGAAACTCCTTTCAGCACTGGCATGGGTAACAGGTATTGTTCTTATATATTCTGTGGAGTATTGTAAATTGTGGGTATGCATTGTGCATGTCATTGGAAATGAGAAAAGCAGGACTGCATCCGTGTCAAGGTCCATGGACAACTCCAAGTACATGGTGCGAAAGGAGAGAGACTCATAACTGCTCCATCTGGATCAGATACATCACCACAGCAAAACCGTGCAAAAGCCTGCATCTTTTTTTCTGCACCAGGAAGCAAATAGCGTTTGGGGTTGAGCACGGAAAAAAACGTGAGGTGACCTGTCTAAAGTCTGTAACTCTAGTCTTGAATTTCTCCAAAAAAAAATATCCAGGATATGAAAATATAATTCAGTCTTAAATTGACATCTTGCATCTTGGATTGGCTCATTCTCTGCGATTTCCTCAAAATATTGTTTCTTCTTTTGGGCACTTCCTTCTTGAAACTCCGCAGTCCCGTTGCTTTCCTTTGCCATCTGTTTCACTGTGCCCACCATGGCATCAAAGGCTTCATCTGTCCATAGTTCCTTTATCTGAGCTACACAAGTGTCGATTAGATCAACAGCTGTGTTTATATCTATAGAATCTTTCTGTAAGTAGTTAGACAAAATGTATGTCTTTTTTAACACGGTATTCCAAAACAGGAGCATTACCTTGAATTCGAAAGTGCTCATTTTTGAGAGAAGGCCTTGTGCCTCGGATGCTGCTTTCGGTGATGCTGGATTCTGTCCAGTGCCTTCAGAATTGCAAGGAGACTCTGAATAACGGCCTCCATACCCTGTTTCCTCGAGGCTCACCTGGTGTCCGACAGGCTTGTAAAAGTAAAAACTGTTCCGTCCAATTTTGTATTGTCTTGTTCCTCTTTTAATATCCTAAACCTAGGGAGACTTGAGGTCAAAAAACAATAAAGGCTGTCAAGAGTGCCAAAAAATAGTTTTGTACTATTGGAGGAACACACAACACTTAGGAATATCAAATTCAAGTTGTGTGCGCAACAATGTACATAGAATGCTTTGTCGGTGCAATTTTCTTTAACTTTGGCTTGCAGTCCCGAAATGTGCCCAGACATATTCCGTGCACCATCATATGCCTGGCTTCTCAAAAAAGTAATATTAAGCCCAAGATTACTGAGCGTGCCAATCAAAATATTATAAAATGCTTCAGGGCTGCTGTCAGGTAATTCATCAAATTTCACGAAGCACTCTATTGTGTCGCCCTTTTCTGTGACATACCGCATTGACAAAGAGAACTGGTCTATTCTTGCTACATCAATGGTTGAGTCGACAATAGCCAAATAGAACTTAGCTGTCTTGACCTCTTGTATAATAGCACTGAAGGTCTCAATGGCGAGTGCCTCAATAAGTTCATTTTGTGAGTGGTTGCAGATGTATGTCACCGTGCTGTCAGCTGGTGATTTCAGGTGATTTTCCAAAATCGAATCATACTGGGCCAATAATTTCAGTAGCTCTATCAAGTTTCCTTCGTTTGCATGCGGGGCTCCCAACCCCGCATACTCTTGGTGGCCATAAAAAGCAAAACCCTGGTGGGCCAGAAACAGAGTTGCATCAACTAATCTGTGGAGGGTTCTCCTGTTCTTCTCAACCTGTTCTCATTCTGCTTTTAACAGTTCTGTAATCACCGCGTTATCCTTAGTGATACGATACTTGGTCATTAAATATGTTCAGTCTGCCTCACGGTGGGCTTTTGATTTTTCATGTTTATCAATCTTCTCTATTCCTTTTCTGTATGACGACAAGCTCAGATTTGGGTCAGCCTGATCTCTCCCCGCAGAGTCACTGGATTTATTTCCAAATAACCAACAACAGCAGCAAAACATGCAGTGGGCGGTAGGCGAGTAAACTATCCATGCTCACTGGATAGAAGAATTTCCCACCTGACGTTTGTACCAACTTGGGTGGAATCGTCACTGCTCCTGGTCATAAGGAAACTGGTCAAATCCATCTTTCAGTCCAGGCTGACAAGAACCATGTTGAATAACGGCCCAGATTACATCCAGGGTGAGTGGCTGATTTTTAAAAAAGATGTGGGTCGGTCGGACAGTCTCCAGGCGGCAGAATACTAACGAGTTGAGTTGGTCATTGTGCGTCAGGCGTGTCACAGCCTAGCGGTGCTAGATAGATTGTTGCTGGGCTGGAGCTCTCCTCATTCCTTTGGTTCTGTTCACCTTCACCCTCTTATAAAACGTCCATATGTGTGTCGACAGTGTCCAGTAAATCCACGGGGTTTGGGGGGGATATCGCTTCTGATTCGGATCCACCATTATTTTCATCAAGCAGGAAACCGCTAACGTTAGCAGTAGCATTAACGGTCAGATGCTCATCTTGTTTGGATGAGGAGGCACGAGAGAAAGAAATGTGAAATGGGAGCACAAGATGCCATTAAATTTTGTTTAGCTTCCCTTTCTTTGCAATTCTGTGCACCAGATTTGTGGTTTTTGTCCATTTTCACTTATAGTTAAGAGTCAGATGGTTAGCGCAGTTTGCTAGCACAGGGTCATGTCAGTTCAACTGGATATAGCCTACGCAATGGTTGTGTAAAGCAATGTGAATTCAAAACATTGGAATAATATGAGATATAGGCCTTCATAAATGTGTTTTAATTAAGTTTTTGTAAATAAATTAAATGTGAATTTAAAAATAAAAAAATTATTAAAAAATATATATTTTATAAATTATATAATTTGTTAATTAATGACAGCATCAGTAGGTCCCTAAGCATTTTGGGGCCTGCCCCCGCCAGACCCGCTACTGCGTCTATTACCAAGGCCTGGGTGAGAAACATGAGGATGTGAGACGAGAACTAAAACTTCTTCTGTCTGACCTCACTGTGTCTGATGAATCACTACTAAGGCAAGTAATCAAGATTACCAGTGAACAAAGTGAAAGGAAGTGCAGACTGGGTCGGTCGCGCAGCTCCATCTGAAAAATAACTCAGGCTTGTACTCGAGCTGAACGTGAAAAGACAAACAAAGGTAATAAGAATGCTGAAACTGAAAGTAAAGACAAGACAATTCAGAGACTAAATGCCCAGGTCGAGGCCTTGACCCAGACCATAGACTCGTTGAAACAACTAAGGAGATAAACTCAGGTACCTGAACAGTTATAATCACCTGTGTGTAAGTACCCCAGGGACAAAGCTAGGTCAGAGAAGAAGTAAAGACCCCATGGATGCCCTCAGCATGTAGAGCAAGGTCTGCCTAACTATAGCCACTGTTTCACTTGTTGGGAAGTAGGTCACTCTGCTGTGTGTTGCCTGAAGAAGTCAAATCAGCCGGGAAACAGGTTTTGTTCATGGCAGAGGATCAACCTGTGACCTCATTGAAGACCAAGCCCCACTGTAGTGATGTTCTGGTGTCTAAGTCTGCTGAGGTGAGTTCAGTTATTTTCCTTCAGCTGTCCAACAAGACTCAGCAAGTCACAGATGAAGTAACTCCACTAATAAGATGCAAATCCCTGCTCAAATGCAGCATGGCTGGCTATGCTGTCACCGTTCTGTTCAACATTGGAGCCAATGTGAGTATCCTTGATCATATTTTGAAAGAAAAATACTTTCCCTGCCAAGATATCCAACCTCTCAGTCAGCTCAGTGGCGAAGAATTTGATGTTCTGGCCATCATAGTGCACGAAATATCTTATGGATGGGTCGAGGTGATAGTTAACCTACAAGGCAATGATGATTCAGACCTGTCCATTTGGGCGCTGTTCCTGGTGAGCCGTTTACAGCTAGAATGGCCATTGATTGGATTCAGTGTCATTCAAGAGCTCATCATGGGACACTAGAGTAGACCCAAAGTCCTGTCTATCCTTGCTAATCTCCTTGCTGTGGCCCTGGAAATTGAGAGTGTCAAAGCTGAGGTTATAGTGAACTTTGTGCAGACCCAGAGCCCTGAGGAAGAACACACTATGGTGAAGGTCAGTCTGAGAAGGGCCGTCGTCCATCCTGATGAAATTGCCTATGTCACATGTCAAGTCCCAGCTGATCGTCGTTCCTCCAACACATTAATTAATTAATTCGTGTTATTTGAACCCAAATTCAACAGTTTGTCATCGGAGAGGCTTGTTTAATAGCTTGGGAAGTTAGAGATGAGTTGGAATTTAGGGCTTTATAAAACACACTGTGTTTCTTGGACACTTGTGAAGACAAGGCCCTTTCTACATGTGAGGTGGAATTAATGGTTGTTAATGTGGTATCTTTGGTGATGACGTGTCTGATTTGCAAGTATCTAAAAAAGAAATCACCTTTTTACAAGCCATATTGCTGTTGCAGCTGCTGAAAGGATAGTGAAGTTTGGCCATTGAATAAATCTCCTAGCTTTGTTAGCCCCTGGCTGTACTATGCTTTAAAGCCCCGGTCTTGGCAGCCTGGCAGAAAATCTAGGCCATCCAGAATAAGAGTAAGAGGGGATGTTAAATGAGCATGGCCCTCTACAGTACAGATGGACCCCCGGGCTCTGACTGCACTTAGAGTGATAGGGTTAGTAAACAGGTCCTTAACAGACTCAAAAGTTATTCACAAACAGCAAATTCCACAACGGACATTTGGACTAAGAGAATTCAGTGTCGAGCCAAATTGAGGCTGGGTCATATTTGAGCCAATCTGCTATCACCCGGAGATGTGCTGCCAACTGATAGAGTCTCACATTTGGTACGTCTAAGCCCTCATCAGAGCCAGCCATTTGGAGTTTTGCCATCTTCAGTCGTCGCTTCCTTTTGCCCCAGACAAAGGAACTCAGTCAGTTTTCGAGCACTTTGATAACCTTATTAGATAACAAAATAGGGATCTTTTGCAGTGGGTAGAGTAATCTGGGCAGGATGTTCATTTTAATGAGAGCAATCCTTCCAAGCCAGGAAAGAGGTAAGCGGACCCAGCGATCTAAAGCTGCCTTTATGGCATCCAGAAGAGGAGGGAAATTGGCCTTAAACATCTGACCATATGTGGGTGCTATATACACTCCCAAGTAAACAAAACCAGAGAGTGGCCAATTGAAAGGAAAGGGCCCTGACAGCCCTAGGACAGACATTAGAGACCCCAGCGGCATGACCTCAGATGTTGCTAAATTAATTTTGTACCCTGAAAAAGTGCCAAATGTTGAAGTGGGTTAGATCAGGCAGGGAATAGAGGTTTGTGGTTTTGATAAAAATATCAACACATCATCTGCATAAAGAGTAATTTTATGCTCCTGCTCTCCAACAAGAATACCAGATATTAGAGCATTCTGCCTTATTGCTTGAGCCAGTGGCTCAATAGCAACATCGAAGAGCAACGGGCTAAGAGGGTCACCCTGTCTATTCCCACATTGAAGGGGAAAGTTGCTAGATATCATCCCATTAGTTAGAACTGCTGCCGTTGGGGAATTGTAATGAACCCTGACCCAATTGACAAAGTTATCACCCAGGCCACATTTTTCTAGTGTATAAGACCACTGGACCCGGTCATAGGCCTTGTCAGGACCAAAGAGAAAGCACAAGGGCAGGGTCGTTGCAGCCCTGAGATAGCTGAATGGTATTAAGGAGCCTTCTCATATTATCACAGGAGTTCTGACCTTTAATAAAACTGGTCTGGTCCTCCTTAACAATGTATGGTAACACTTTTTCCAAACGCATGGCTAGTAATTTGGAAAGCAGTTTTTGGTCAGAGTTAAGTAGGGCAATAGACCTATAGGAGGTGCAACTGTCAGGGCACTTTCCTTTTTTAAGGATAAGGGAGATATTGGCCTCCCTGATTGATTGAGGTAGGGTCCCATTTTCAGATGAATGTTTAAACATAGCCAGCAATCGGTCTAACAGAACATTGTTGAACTCCTTATAAAACTCACAACCAAATCCATCTGGTCCTGGGGCCTTCCCCGATGGCATAGACTTCAAAGCAAGCAATGCTTCCTCTCTTGTAACTGGGGAATTTAACTGTAGTTCTTGTGCTTCTGTAGCCTTTGGAAGTCTCAGGTCCAAGAAAAATAAGTGCTTAAGGGCTAGGGCATTATCAGGCTGTTCCGACTTATATAAATTGGAGTAAAATATTGCAAATTCTTTATTAATAGCTTTGGTATCAAATGATCTGACACCATTGGAGCCTGTAATTGAGACAATAGTTTGAGAGTCTGCCCTCTTTTTAACATGATTGGTAAGATATCTACCAGGTTTTTCCCCAAATTCATACAGTTTCTGTCTGGCGAATTTGAGGGAGTGCTCAGAGTCCTGCATCAGAGTATGTGTGGCCGTCACTTCCTTGAGTGAGTTTGTGCTTGGGCTAGATATGTAATGTTTCTCCAAGTCGGCTAATCTAGATTCAAGGAGCTTATGCTGTTCATTCTTTCGACATCTCTTGAATGCTACAAAAGACATGATCAAGCCCCAGGAGTAAGCTTTACTCATCTCCCAAAGGATAGGGGGATTTTCTGTAGATGGTGAATTAATTGAATAAAACATCTTGAATTCTGAAGTAAAATAGGAAGTGAAATTATTATCTTTGAGAAGAGATGATTGAAGTCTCCAGCGCCTTGACAATGCCCTTTCCTTAGAAAAAGAATAAACCATATATAAAGGGGCATAGTCAGATAAGATGATGCTACCTATGGTACATGACAGAACCAAAAACATTTTTGATGAAGGAATGAAAAGGCAATCAATTCTCATATAATTTTTATGGGGGGGCAGAGAAAAAAAACTAAACTCTTGAGTCAGTGGGATAGAACTTCCTCTATACGTCTGAGTACCCATTGTCATGACATACAGAAGTGCGCACCCTGGCTTGCTTTGAAGGAGGAGAGAAGCCAGGTGGAAATTTATGAAGCGAGAGATTAAGATGGCAGTTGAAATCTCCTCCCACAAAGGAATTCTCAGATGCCAGTTCAACAGACTCCGCAAGAGCCTTAGAGAGAAAATCAGGGGAATAGCTAGGAGGGCAATAGAGATTCATAAGTGTAACAGCCTTACCTGAGAGTACCCCCCCCCCCCGACAATCACATAGCAGCCTCGATTATCTTTAACACAGTTAAGGGACCCTAAATGCAAGATTTTTACTGACCAAGATGACCACACCCCTACTAAAAGAAGAATATGATGTTGCAAAAACCTGCCCCACCCAGTTCCTTTGCAGTTTGACATTGTCTTTGTCTGCCAAGTGAGTCTCTTTGAGGAAAGCAATGGAAAGATCCTCTTTTTCCAGAAATGTCAATACTGCCACTCTCTTGGCAGATTTTTGAAGACCCCGGATGTTCCAACAACAGAGCTTAATGGTGTTTCAATTAGACATGCCCATGAGAGAATGTAGTAGCTGTATTGACAAAATGATCAGCCTAGACTCATGGCACAATCCCAACATATTTGTTATGTGCATCATGTAACCCATGTTATCAGAGACCCAGGCCGATTAAACTTAGAGGGCTGGAAAATGCCTCACTAATATGCAACTCGTACCTAAGACATGTGTGTCCTGAGCTAGACAAAAAAACTAAACTAAACAAGCATGACAACAACTGCATAAAAAACAAAAACAAATTAGATTTAGACTTATACTACTTTTATTGTCATTGCCTCATATGTATGTGTCATACATACAAGGGAACAAAATTATGTTTCACAAGGACCACAGTGTCGCATAAAAACAAATAACACACAATAAATATTAAAAACAAAAAGTGCATTAAAAGCAAAAATTACTTCACAGACCTAAGCATCACAAGCACACCTGACACGGACAGTGAGAAAGATGGTCAAAAGGTCATTTTGTGGAAGGTCTAAGTGTTCAGGCTGTTGAGGAACCTCACAGCCTGAGGAATGAAACTATTGCATAGTCTGGCAGCAAGGACGCTCCGGTACCTCCTGCCAGAGGGTAGGAGGGTGAAGTGGATGTGGGACGGGTGGGTGGGGTCTTTCACAATGCCGAGAGCCTTTCCGGGTGCACCGTGCATCATAGATGGCCTGGATGCATCCCCTGGAGTTAGTTAATGGCGGCAGTTTGCATAAACACCTCAGGATATGCCACTTTGAAAATGCTGTTCAGGACACTACAGGTACACACCATTCTAGCTCAAGGACTTTGAAGAAAACCAACTTTCTTTCATTTTTGAGGATCCATCTGTCACGCCCCGTCTGAGTAGTTAAGTTATCTTTTGTTTCTCCCAGTGTTCTTTGTCTTGTACTTCCTGTTTTATTTTGATACTCACCTCTTGTCTCGTTTCAGGTCCTTTACTTCCTGCCCTCATGTGTCTCCCTCCTGTGTGGTTACCTGCCCTGCCCTAATGTGTTGCACCTGTGTCTCATTGTCTCCTCTCCTCCAGAGTATATAGACTTAGTGTTCCCTTCCTTCTGTGCCAGTTCGTCTTGTTCCTTGTGACAGCGTTCCAGCATTTTTCTCCTTGTGTGAGTTTTTTAAGCCCTATAGTTTCCTGACCTGTTTTTGCCTTTTTTGACCTCGCCTTTCGACTGCCGATTTGGAAACTGTTGCCTTGTTATCTGATCAACAGTGTACCGACCTCATTTTTATTAAAAGGACTGATTTTTGTGAACTGAGACTGAGTCTGCGTTTTGAGCCAAGCCTGTGGTTCAGTACTGACAGTACAAACTGGCCATAACATGGACTCAGCGGACTCAGATACAGTATGCTCTGTGCTCCAGGCACAGGTTCACAAGATCCAGAGTCAAGATGAACAGATCAGTCTTCTTTTCCATGAAGTGAAGGAGCTGACAGACCATCAGGAGTCTCTCTTGGCAGCTTTCGGAACCCAGCTCAACCATCTCTTTGACCAAATGCGGAAGATGGAGAACCCGCCGGGCTCTGGCGAATCGACACCGGCACCTCCTGATTCTGGGTCCGATGCTGCTTCTCCAGCGCCCGCCACTCCATCCCTGGCTCTCCACCTTTCCAGACCAGAGCGTTTCTCCGGAGACCCAGGTGACTGCAGAGCTTTTCTAACCCAGTGTGATTTGCATTTTGAGCTTCAGGCTGCTGCCTTCCCCTCTGACCGCTCAAAGATTGCATACGTTATTTCTCACCTGACTGGGAGAGTGGAGGCCTGGCAACGGCAGAGTGGAGTCGGAAATCACATGTCTGCAATTCACTGTCACTGTTCTCCAAGACCTTCACCCAGATCTTCCAGCAGACAGCCCCTGGACGGGAGGCAGCCCGAGCCCTGGTGAGACTGCGACAGGGTAAGAAGAGGGTCTCTGATTATGCCATAGAGTTCCGCACTGTAGCGGCAGAGAGTGATTGGAACCAACCAACCTTGTGTGATGCTTTTCTTGATGGACTCTCTGACACTCTCAAAGACCAATTAGCTGCCCTGGACCTACCTGCAGAGCTGGATTCCCTTATAGTCCTGGCTATAAAGATTGACAAGCGTCTGTATGAGAGAGAGAGAGAGAGAGGCAGAACCAGACCCTGCAGTTCCCCACCACTCCAGCGGAGGCAACAGGTCAGCAGCTCTTCTTCTTCTTCCTGGAGACACACTCCTCCTGCTGACTCTATCACAGCGCCTCACCCAGACATGGAGGAACCTATGCAGCTTGGCTGAACCCACCTGACCCCAGAGGAACACCAGCGACGAGTTTCAGAGGGTCGCTGCATCTATTGTGGCCAACTGGGCCACTTCATCGCCTTCTGCCCATTAAAAGACCTGGCTCGCCAGTGAAGGTGAGGGCACTGGTGAGCTGTACTTTGACTGTTTCTAATCCCTCTCATTTACAACCTCTAGTGTGTCTCATCTCTCCTGCGTGTTCTCTTAAGCTTCCAGCCCCAGCTGATTCCGGCTCAGATGCTAACCTAATGGACTTTGATCTAGCCAGGAAGCTGGGCCTCAAAACCTTCTGCCTCAACCAGCCCCTAGATGCCAGTGCCCTGGACAGCAGACTATTATGTAAGGTCACCCATCGCACTCAGTCACTGCACCTGTCTATTCCCGACTCTCACACCGAAAGAATCAGCTTTCATATCTTTCGAGCTCCTCAGCACCCACTTATCCTGGGATAACCCTGGCTCACACTCCACAGCCCCCATATAGACTGGAAAACAGGGCGGGTTATTTCATGGGGAAATACTTGTGCAAAGAAATGTTTCTCACTCTCTCAACCATTCCTGTCAGAGCTTCAACCTCCTAACACCTCCCAGAACTCCCCCAGCCTGGATCCAGAGTTTCCCAACCTTTCCTGGGTTCCCGTCTGCTACCATGACCTTAAGGACATTTTTAGCAAGGCCCATGCCATATCCTTGCCTCCGCACTGGGCCTATGACTGCGCCATTGACCTGCTCCCTGGAACTTCACCACCCAAGGGTCGCCTGTATTCCCTATCAGCTCCTGAAACCCAGGCCATGAGAAAGTACGTTAAGGAATCCCTGGCTGCAGGGATTACTCGGCCTTCTTCCTCTCTCGCTGGCGCTGGGTTCTTCTTCGTTGACAAGAAGGATAAAACCCTGCAGCCTTGCATTGACTACAGAGGACTCAACGAGATCACCATTCGCAACAGGTACCCCCTCCCTTTAATTTCCACTGCTTTTGAACTACTAAATGGTGCTAAGGTTTTCACTAAACAGGATTTACGGAATGCTTAGCACCTAGTTAGAATAAGGGAGGGGGATGATGGAAGACAGCATTTAACACTCCTAGTGGTCATTACGAGTACCTGGTCATGCCGTTTGGACTGTTGTGGATTGGCCCACTCCCACTAGCCATAAGAAGGTTCAACGATTCCTGAGGTTTGCTAACTTTTACAGAAAGTCTATCAAAAATGTTAGTTCTGTTGCTGCCCCCCTTCATGCACTGATCTCTTCTAAGCTTAGCTTCACCTCAGCTCCTGTCCTCACGTTGCCTGACCCCAACCCTGCAGTTTGTGGTGGAGGTGGATGCCTCCGATGTGGGGGTGGGAGCTGTTCTCTCTCAGAGGTCGGCTAAGGACAATAAGCTACACCCCTGTGCCTTTCTTTCCCGCAAGCTGTTGGCCTCTGAGAGAAACTATGATGTTGGCAACCATGAGCTGCTTGCCACCAAGGTGGCATTGGAGGAGTGGAGGCACTTGTTGGAGGGGGCCGAACAGCCTTTTCTCGTCCGGATGGATCATAAAAACCTTGAGTACTTGAGGACGGCCAAGAGGCTCAACTCTCGGCAGGCAAGGTGGGCTCTCTTTTTCAACCGGTTCCATTTCACCCTGTCTTATTGCCCTGGCTCCAAGAACTTAAAGCCTGATGCTCTCTCTCGTTTGTTTCCTTCCGAGAACTCTTGTAAAGATCCTACTCCCATTCTTCCTCCCTCGTGTGTTGTGGGTTCTGTCACTTGGGACATTGAGAGAAGGGTCAACGAGGCCAATGTGAACTGTCAACCTCCGGCCGGCGGCCCCCGAACCGGCTGTTTGTGCCTCCTGTCTTGCGTTCCCAGGTCATCCACTGGGCCCACTCTTCTCGGTTATCCTGTCACCCTGGAGTACGCAGGACCTTGTTCGTCATACGACAGCGGTCATGGAGAAGGTGACAGAGTATGTGGCAGCCTGTCCGGTGTGTGCTCGCAGTAAGGTCTCCCGACGCCCAGCTTCTGGTCAGCTTCGCCCACTCCCTGTGCCACATCGACCCTGGTCAGACATCTCCGTGGACTTTGTGACTGGTCTCCCCCCTTCCGAAGGTAACACCACCATCCTCACGGTGGTGGATAGATTTTCTAAGATGGTTCATTTTGTTCCCTTGCCCAAGTTGCCCTCGGCCATGGAGACAGCCGAGGTGATGCTGCATCATGTTTTTCGCCTCCATGGCTTCCCCAGGGACATCGTGTCTGACAGGGACCTGCAGTTTGTGGCACAGTTCTGGCGGGCTTTCTGTTCACTCTTGGGAGCATCTGTCAGCCTCTCATCTGGCCACCATCCCCAAACCAATGGTCAGACGGAGCGGCTGAACCAGGAGCTGGAGACCAGCCTGCGTTGCCTCGCCTCCCAGAGCTCCAACACATGGAGTAGTCAGCTCACCTGGGTTGAGTATGCGCACAACTCTCTCCCATGTTACTCATCTGTTCTCTCCCCCTTTCAGTGTGCCTATGGGTATCAACCTTCTCTCTCCCCTGCCCTGGAGAGGGAGGTCAGTGTGCGCTCTGCGCTGGCTCTGGTGCGGCGCTGTCGCCACACCTTGGCCCGGGCCCGACACACCCTGCTCCGCAATTCCGGGCGCTACAAGAAGGCCTCTGACCGATGGCGGATCCCTGCCCCCACTTACAGGAGTGGCCAGAGGCTATGGCTATCCACTAAAGACCTGCCTCTCAGAGTGGAGTCCTGGAAACTCGCTCCCAGGTTTGTGGGGCCATTCCGTATTTCCAAGGTCATTAACCCAATTGCTGTCAAGCTTAAACTCCCCAAAGCCATGAGAGTCCACCCATCCTTGCACGTGAGTCAGATCAAACCGGCCATAGAAAGCCTTCTGGTCCCTGCCTCCAGGCCCCTTCCTCCCCCCCGTTTCGTCGATGGTGGCCCTGTTTACACTGTCCGCAAGCTCCTGGTGGTCCGGCGTCGGGGCTGGGGCTCCCAATACCTGGTCAACTGGGAGGGATACGACCCAGTACAGTGAACGTGGGGGGGGGGGGGGGGGTACAAAAGACTATTTGGGGAAAAAAGGGTTTAATAAATATAGCTCAAGAAGAATTTGAATGAGAAGCCATGCTTCTGCCTCCCTCATTATTTTTCCAGTTTTCACAGGCACACACCTGTAAAACACACACACACACACACACACACATATATGTGTATATATATATATATATATTGTTGGACTGCAGCTCACTCTACCAACTCATCTTCATCTATGTGAGAGCCTAATCCTGCGTGTTTGTTGATAAAGCAGTAGGAGAAGATGTTCGGTCTCAAAACCATCCGTTTTATTTAGCAGTAAATGGATAAAGCATACAGAGCTCTGGGTCTAGATCTTCCTATCCCTGACAAACAACAGATTGTGTCAGTTCACGAAGTCTGACTGTCTCTCCTTTCCCTGACCCAGTCTTTATACTATACAAAGTGTTGACTCAATATGGATGTGTGGTCTTCTTTGTGATTGGTCCGTTCATCTGACTCCATTTCCGCCTCACTGATATCCGGACTCCAGGTAATCTTCTTCTACATCTGCTGTCGTAGTTCCTGTTTCTGAAACCACAGAGCACAGCACATCCTGTATCTACTCCCCCCAAGGCCACAGCACCCTTGCTGTTCCCTTTCCTATTCAGAGCCGCTAACCTTATCTAAGGTCAGCAGACCCTCACTCCTTCCATGGAGATAGACACACTCTCCTTCTTGGGACATCTTATCCTTTTATTGCCCCCCACTTCTCTTCCTGTAATTTACTTCTGCATTCCTCTGTTTGCTAACATACTCAGTACTTTTCCACTGCCACTATAGCCCCTCATGTTTTTGTAACAAGCCCTGTTCGTCATGCATATGTTTTCCCAATGATTAATATATCCTTATATCCCTTATTCCAATTAATACGTTGTAATCATCATTATTAAACATCACACCATTACATTTATCTACAAGTTCCCCCTTTTTGGTCTCATATAAATGAGACCAACCAACCAATCGGATTCAAACATCACATCCAGCTTCTGTGTCACTGCCCAGTTCTTCACATCTTCTGTCCTCCATCAGAGCCTCCGTCTCGACTTGAGCCATCTGATAGAGCGATGAGGGACTCTTCTTTTCGATGGCAGTGACGATCAACCTTTCAAACAGAGATCTGATACAGGGGATACAACAGCATCCACACAACACAAGTGCAGTCATCATGCCTACCAGGGACAGAAACACAGACACCATCACACCTTTCCACCTCCCAAACCACTGTTCAAAAATTCTTCCCAGTGGGTCGTTTATACCTGAGTGGTCATGCATCTCCTCCGACAGGGTCCTAAGTCCTTTTAGGGCTCTAGTTACCGAGCCGTCTGGAGCAGTGTTGTTGGGGATGAACGTGCAGCATTGATCGTCAAACATAGAGCAAACACCCCCTTTTTCAGCTAATAACATGTCGAGGGCCATTCTGTTTTGAACTGTCATCAACGAGGTGGCAGCTAATTGTTCAGATAAACCTGCTACAGCGTCCCTGGTTTTATTGGCGAGCCTCAGGACGTTATTATGGATATAATTAATTCTATCCACATTCTTATTGGGAGTGACTGGAAATAGCGCACTAATGATTGGGATGTTCTCAAATCCTGCTGCCACTTGATTTACCAACTTATACTCATCTGGAACTCCCCTGGGAACGCCTATAGCATCTATGTATGTGGGAGAACCATACCCAACCTCAAATGTGTCTCTCCTGTGGCGGGTATATGTGAAATTTGCCTGTTGGCGTGGCCCTAGCAAAAACAGGGGTAGAACCAACCTGTCCATTGCACACGTTCCAGACCAGTCTGCTGGCAGGCTGATATGTAGAGTCCTGTCCCCGCAATACCAAAACAGGTCAGCCCTTCCCCACACCATAGAGCTAGGGACCGACCAACTGTTGACCTCAAGTGTGTATTTGCACCAGCCGTCAGGCATGTGTCCCATCTTCATACCGGAGCTGGAGCTTCTAGAAAAACACGTATAGTTATTAGCTCTCGGGGTGAACGCCGGCGGCACCATGGAGTTTTTTAACGGGTGGAAAAATAGAGTTGAGAATAGTACAGTTAGAGGGGTTGGCTTGCATAGTTAGGGCCATCATGCAATGAAATCCTATAGGATCTGTATCGGGAAACAGAGGTGCTGGGGCGGTGAAAAGAGTTGGCCTGGCTGAAGAACATGCAATACAATTACTCATGTTCATGGAGGCAGCAGTAGCTGCCATCCAATCTAACCACAGGTTTTTGTCCCCATATCCAGTAGCCAATTTGACAATATCGCCTCTCGTTAATTTATTGTAATCTATGGTGATTACGTCCTTGCTCTGTCTAGGTTTAGTTTCGAATGTGCTAATCGAGGCATCTGTTTTCTTGGGGGATGGAGGTGTTAACAAATTCACCTTAACGAGACCCATGGTGTCTGTGCCTTTTTGATATGCTCCCACAACCATATAGAATGCCTTTTTCTGGCCTGTCATAAATGGATCATCCCACAGGTCGTGTATTGTCAACAACAGGGGATTAACCCAACCCGACCTATGTCGTAGTTGGCCGCGTATGAAACTAATCTTATTAACTGTATCTGGATTTTTGACCGCGGTTTTGATAGGGGTCCATGGATCAGTATACTGCCAAATCAGTTCCCATCCGGCACACAAACTGCCCATGCCGGAGTTCCTAGGCAGATCCCCCTGCCTTAGACAACTGGAGTGAGTTTCTGGACTTCCGCACAGGTATAAATCATATCTTCTCCACATCTCCTGGTGTTTCCCACAATTAATAACATGGCATAAATCAAATTGAAATGTCACGTTCGTTCCCAGAGTGTAGTCTACGTCTATACCTCCATATGTTTTAATGCAGTAATCTGGTTGGCCTTGGCCTTCCCTCCTTGTTCTGTTGTGGTGTTGGTTTTGATCTGTGTGTCTGTCTCTGATGGCTGATTCCCACATCAATATTGGAGTAACTATTACTATAGAAATGATCCTGCACACTCCCCACCACCACCATTTGGCTTGGTGGGGTTTACCCGTTCCCTCAAACATCTTAATCAACATATATGAAAAATTCTTAGCAAGCAAAACCTTCTTGTGTTCTGGTTATCAGTTCCTTGTATCCTAGAAAAACCTTTTCTGGGATAGCTTTTGACCTTCTATAGTAATATCAGAACATTCTTTCCGCACCTGGCAAAATTCTTCATTCCAATCTTGAGTATATTGTGGCTTGCCTGAGTATATGCAAAGTCGGTTACTATAAATCTTATCCAAAAGTGATAGCTATAATAACTGTCGCCACAGATAGTGGCTCGTGTCTTTACACTTATTCAGAGTCAACTGTGGTGTTTCTTATCTGTTCCAGTGTCCTAGCGGGTGAATCCGCTGCTGCACACTGGCTCCAGTGGTACCAGCTGTCTCCTTTGCCCTGTAGTCGGACCGCATGTGATGTCCTCTCAACCACCTTGTAGGGCCCTGTCCACCTTGGCTCCGACCACTTCCTCTTGATCACCTTCAGCAGAACCCAGTCTGTGGTGGGCGGTGTCTGTCCCTCTAAGTTCCCCTCTGCTGCTGCAACCTGTTTTGAGAAAGCTGACACCAAAGCTGTTAGTTGGTCATAATAAGGTTTGTACTTCAGCGGATCGCTTTCCTTTTCCGTGGTTGGGATTCCAGCTCCCGGTCCCGGGAACTGCTGCCCTGTTGTCAACTCATATGGAGTGAAACCTGTGATGGAGTTTACTGAGCTCCTAATTGACATTAGAGCTAGGGGTAGGGCATCCACCCAACTCATTTTTGTTTGAGCACACACGTTTCCTATTTTTCCTTTAATGGACTGATTCATTCTATCCACCTTTCCCTGTGATTGGGGGTGATACACTGTTCCAAACGCATTTTTCAGTCCCAGGGCCGCTTCTACTGCCTGCAGGTCTTTGTTCTTAAAATGTGTGCCATTATCTGACCTGATTCTTTTTGGAAACCCATGCGTTGGTACGTATTGGTTGATTAGGAATTTGATTACCGTTTTGGCATCTTCCTTTTTAGCAGGTACTGCTTCTGGCCAGCCAGTGTATGCATCCACGGCGACCAAGAGGTACCTATACCCATTTACCCTTTCCAACATGTCAGTGTAATCAATTATGATTTCTTGACCTGGCATTTTTGGCAAAGGAAATTTTCCCTCGTGTGGCTTCACTGTAGCCCTGATATTGTATTCTGTACATATTTTACATTCCCTGATATGGTTCACAATCATTGCGGGCAAATATGGATGCCACCAATGGGTCAGATGTCTCTGCATTTGTGCCTTTCCACAATGTGTTAGCCCGTGTGCCTCCCTGTAACACGGAAGCCGTCCACCCTGGGGGTAACACAGGTCGGCCGTCCGGCGACCTCCACACTCCTTTGGATTCCGTTGCCCCTCTCTCTTTCCAAACTGTGAACTCTTGAGGAGAGGCTTTCTGTTGTTCCTTTATTAACATATTTACATCGCAGGCAGGTAGTAAATCATACACCGTTTTTCCCACCTGCATCATCATGTATTGGGCTGTGTAACCTGCTGCCCTTTTAGCTGCAGAGTCTGCCTCCTGATTTCCTTTTGCTATCATTGTTTCAGTTTTGTCGTGACCTCTGCACTTTATTACTGCTACCTCTGTTGGTTTCATTAGGGCTTCTACCAGTCTCTTGATGTCTTTCTCATGTTTGATTGGGGTTTTTGCTGCTGTCAAAAATCCTGCTCTGATCCACTGACTGAGCTCCACCTGTATTGCTCCTACCACGTATGCCGAGTCTGTGTAGATGTTTACTTTTTTCCCTTCTGCCCATTCTAATGCTGCTATCATTCCCTGTAATTCAGCTAGCTGCGCTGATTCTTTTCCTATTACTCTCCCTGTCACTACCTCCTCAAACCCTTCATCTGTTTGTCTTACCACTGCATATGCTGCCTTCAGTCCCTCAGTGGGATGTCTGTAGCAACAGCCATCTGTGAACAGCATTTCCTCTGGGTCAGCTAAGGGTTTTGCCCGTAACTCTGCTCTGACCTTAACATCTTTCTGTACTCTTTCTTCACACACATGTGGCTCACCTCCCCCCATGTTATCTGCCATGTTGAGTCCCTTGTGTGTGAACGTTATGTGTGGTGCATTGAGGGTTTTTTCCAACCTTGTCTGTCTTAATGATGTCATGGTGAATGCTGCTGAGTTCACATAGGCCACTATGCTGTGTGTTGTCAGGACTGTTAGAGCATGTCCCATGACTATGTGTGCTACTTTTTGCAGAATTTTTGCTACCCCTGCTGCATGTCTTGTGCACGGTGGATGTCTATTTTCTGTTGGATCGAGTGTCACACTTGCATACATTATCACCTGCCTACCTCCCCCTTTTTTCTGAAATAAAACACCATTCACTGTATGTGATTTTTCTGAAACATCCAGATAGAATGGCTCTTTGTAGTCAGGCAGTGCTAAATCAGCAGCGTTTGTGAGAGCCTGTTTGAGGGAAATGAAGTTATTCTCTGCTTCAGTGGTCCATTGTAAGCATGCTGACAAATTTCTCATCCCCTGCTCATTGACCATGGCCCTTAAGGGGTGCGTGAGTTCCCCATATGATGCTATGTACTGTCTGCTATAACCCGTCAACCCCAGGAATGAGAGCATGTCTTTCACTGTGACTGGTTTAGGATGGTGTAGTATTGAGGATCTATGGGCTGGGGACACACCTGTTCCTCTACTAGAGATAATTCTCCCCAGGAACGAGACCATCTGTCTGCAGCACTGGAGCTTGGTTTTTGAAACTTTGAACCCAATATGATACAGCTGAGTTAATAGGGATTTGGTGGCTGCTAGGCAGGAGACATGATCTGGAGCTGCCAGAAGGATGTCATCCACATACTGAATCAACACCACCCCCTTTGGGAGGGTGAGATCAGTGAGCTGCTGTTTCAGAACCTGATTGAGCAGCCCAGGAGACAAGATGAAACCCTGGGGAACCCTTGTATACCTTAGCTGTTGGCCTTTATAGGTAAACGAGAAGATGTCTCTCACATGGTCAGCTAGTGGTAGGCAGAAAAATGCATTGGCCAGATCAATACAGGAAAACCATTTGTGTTCTGGGGACAGTGCAGACATAGCAGTATATGGATTTGGTACTGGGACTGTAGGAGTTGACACAATACTATTGACCCATCTAAGGTCGTGAGCCATTCTATATATCCCTGTATTTTGCTTCTCTACTGGTAAAATAGGTGTGTTCCAGCCAGATGCTGAGGGCTCCGACACCTCCGCTGCCAACAGTCCTTCAATAGTATCTGTGATCCCTGCTTCTGCCTCAGGTTTGTGGGAGTACTGTTTCTGCCAGATCGGAGTGTGATCTGTCAATTCAAAAGAGATTGGATCAACATTCTTGCAGTGGCCTACATCAGTTGGGCCTGCTGACCATAACACCTCAGGGAGAGTGTTTATCATACTTGCGGCGTCAGAGTGATCAGCCTTCTCTCTGCCATGAAATCTCTCTATTTGTCTATGTTCTAACAGCACTTTGTCAGCCGTCTTGTGCATGATCCTGTAAGCCTTTTCGGATGGGGAGTACTGTAATTCAGGGAGTTGGGTCCAAACCCAGTCTGTCAGTGCCATCAGACGCTTGCACATCGGCCCAAGATCTCTAGCCTGGTGTTTAACATGCACTGCTAAGATGATATGGGGCACCGCCTCTTCAGACATCTCATACCACTCAAATTGTTCTGGTGTCAATTCAACAGCAGCTGCCACACCTTCATTCCCCACTAAAATACAACTAGACAATACTTCCCACTGTGTCCCTTCAATGTCATTGTAAAAAGTTTGCTAATAAATTTCATCCCCGTCCCTATCATAGTACAGAGTAACATGGAGGGGGTCGATTGGAGGGGAGTAGGGATGTAGCATTTGGACCTACGGCCGCCACTGATAATACAGAGTCTGTACGAAATCGCTTTGCTCGGTTCCCGGTTCTAGGAGTCCCCAGTATATATCTGCCCACAGTCCTTCAGCCATGGGTGAAACATCAGCTGACAACAACATTTGAGAGCTGGACTGGATCATTGACAGAGAACAGTTCACAGAATATCCATTGGGAAAAGTCACTACCAGTCCCTCTGGCCCACACATGACTGATGCCCCGCACCTCACCAACATATCCCATCCCATCAAATTGACTGGGCATGCTGGTGATGAAATGTATTGATGCAAAAAAGTCTGTCCTGCCACCGTGGTAGTCAGAGGTGTCGTCAACGGCAGATTTTCTGGTTTACCTGAGAACCCTACTAGCTGGACGCTGGAGGATGAAAGGTTGGACCGAGACATGGCACACATGACAGTGGAAAACCTTGCCCCTGTGTCAACTAGGAAATGCAGATCCATGTCCATTACCCTTATTTGCAGGTAGGGTTCTGCCAGCCCCACCTGCCCTTGAGTTCCTGGGCCCCTTCAGTACTCATCCCCCTGACCACCCTGCATGGTCTGGGGATATTGTCCCTGCGGTGGAGTTGCTGCTGCATGAGGGTCTTGATGAAGTGGAACCATAACTGAAGGCTGCCCTTGGACCGGGGGCTGCACATAACCACCCCTGTTGCTGACTGGACCTTGACCTCTCCCGGGTCCCCACAGCATGGGACACTCCCTGATCTAGTGTCCAAGCTGGCCACATCCAAAGCATGCAAGTGGCATACCTCTGGGTCCTCCGCGACCCCTCCCTCTACCTCTCATACCTCCTGTTACTCTGACAGGCCTGCCCCGATAAGGGGAACTAGACACCCATTCAGGCACTGGGTACAAATTTGGGGTGTAGTTTTGTGGTGGCGGCTGTTGAACCTCTGATTGGCTACCTTTTGGTTTGTCTTTTTAGCATCATTTACCTTTTTCCTTGCCTCATCCAATTGGAGCTTTAGGAGCTGCACCTGGGCTGACTCTGTGCTCTGTCTATCCTCATCCTGTGTAGCCTTGTGTCTTTTCATATGATGAATCAAATGTTTTTCCCATTGCTCAGTAGAGCAGCCTGGGATATCTGGATTGCCCGCCATGGCGTCTTGTACTGTTTTGGGCATTCCAGCCATAACAGCTTTTCTAAACAGTGTAGTCTGTAACTGTCCTGAACCTGGATGGCTTCCTGTGGTGTCTGTCCATATGCCTTTGCATCTGCCTAAAAATGCTGACATGTCTTCTCCGTCTTTCATGGAAAAGGTCAGTGAATGCATTGCTCCAAGAGGAATGGGGAATTTATCCCTCATTGCCCTTCCCACAGCTGTGGCTTCACTGGTAAATGGTTCTGAATCTGGTATATGACTAGTGCCTGCCGCAGCCTCAATCTGCTGTATTTCCCACATAGCTAGTTGTTTTCCCAATAATGCTCTCCAATCTCCCATAGCTAATTTATATCCCAATGTGTGTTGGCAAAATTTCTCCATCCAGGGCCCTCCTCCCTCAGTGGGAGGGGGCATTTTATCCAGGATGCAATTCATGTCTGTGAATGAGAATAGTTGATACACATCCCCCGTTTGGGGTCCTTTATATGTCAGTGGCAGTTGATGATATCTAGCGGTTGGTCGTATCTGTTCTCTGTCCCTAAGCTGGTGTCTATGCCTGTGGTCAGCACGGGGTGCTATATGAGTCTGGTTGTGCCTGGTTAGTGCCCCTGTAATTGTGACCTGGTATGTGTCTTCGTCTTCCTCATTACTCTTCACACCCCCTGCCGCTCTACCTGCCTCCAATCTCTCCTCGGGACCTTCTGCCCTAATTACTTCCTCTCTTATCTCTCTGAGCTGTCTCTCCTGGAACCCATCCATTGTTTCAACCCCCTGACTCTGTATACTCCCCTGTCCTGCTCCTCCCCCGTTTAGGGTGGAGGGTGTTTCTGACACTGTCGTGGGTGAGCTTCTTGCCTGGTTTATCTCTTCCTGTCCGCTCATCTGTTCATGTATTTTCCTATTCACTTCTCTGGCTTCCTGCATCCTACGCTCTGCCTCCCTCACCACATCCTCCACCTCTGATATTCTCCTTGTTACTACGTCCTCTATCCTCTCCCTAATCTCTCTGTACTCCTCCTTTCCTATTGCTGTCATTTTCATTACTCCTTCTTCCACACGAACGAGTGGCATTTGCGGTGTGGGGTTGTATTCCGGGTATTTTGGGATATATTGGCGCTGATGCTTCTGTTCTTTCATTTCCTTTATCTTTTTCTTTGGTTATTTCTGAGTGTTTTTGATTCATTTCTACTGCCATGCAAGCTACGGTCATGTTGTGTAAGTGGGCTCTTCTCTGCCTGCTCATTTTCCTCTCCGTCTTTCTTCCATTTTCTTTTGACTAACATGGAAACTTTTTCCACCTTCCAGTGTTCATCTGCTTTCTTTTTAGCTTGTTTTTCTGCCTTCCCTAGGTATAATATCAATCTCTTCCTTTCCTCCTCTTTGGGGAACTTACCCTGTGTTTGTAAGTCTTTCCATATACTGTCATACGCCCCAATCATGGTGTCTCGTTTGTTCCTCGGGAGCCCTGCAAAAATTTGACTCCTGGTTCTTTCCCATTGTTGCTTAACGGTCAACATAACATTGGGAGGGCAACCTCCGTATTCTTCACACTCCCTGTCAGATTCCCCTTCCATTGTGTTTTATCTGTCCCCACTCAGTAGCCAGCTGGTTTGTATGACACTTGCGTTCCAAGCAACCAGCCCCATCAGAGAAGAGTTCAGTAGCCAGTCAGTTTGTATGGCACATACGTCCTGAGCAACTGACCCATTCAGTGAGTGTTATCAGGCAGTTTACGTTGACACCAGTTAGGTTTCCACTGCTGATTCTTTCTCACTGAGACACTCCCTCCTTCCTCTCTGAGACACTACTGAGTTTCTACCACCCTTATACAGTTTTATCAAACAACACACTTTTCAATCATGCAAAATATCAAACATTCACACTTGCCGTTAAAACACGGCACATATCATAAACCAGTGAGCGCTGCTTTTATGGGAACCTCCGTTTTTTTTTGTTTTTTTTTCCCAAGGGTCTCTAAACCTACTCACTCAGGGACTCTAACCCCTTATACGGACATGCGCTGCTTTTATGAGGACTCTAACATCATGGGTCTTTAAACCCGTCCATATTTCCCACGTGCATGCGCTGCTTTTATGGGATTTCTTAACCCATGGGTCTTTAAACCCGCACGTCTTCTTTTCAGTACTGTTGTTGCTTTCAAGGGACTCTAACCCCTGGGACTTTAAACCCATGCACAATTTATTTCAATGCTTTATTCATCCACTTTAACTAGGACACTTGCCGTATAATGACAACACACAATTTGGTATAGCCAATAACAGAACTTCGATAAAACAGGCGTCTGTTTACCTTAGTTTTTTCAGCGGCCGCTTGTTGTTGCCATCACACTGCAGTTATCCGTTGTCTTTTACTTCTGTGGTCAATCCGTCACTTCTCCGTCTTTATCACGTCGGGGTCACCAAATTGTTGGACTGCAGCTCACTCTACCAACTCATCTTCATCTATGTGAGAGCCTAGTCCTGCGTGTTTGTTGATAAAGCAGTAGGAGAAGATGTTCGGTCTCAAAACCATCCGTTTTATTTAGCAGTAAATGGATAAAGCATACAGAGCTCTGGGTCTAGATCTTCCTATCCCTGACAAACAACAGATTGTGTCAGTTCACGAAGTCTGACTGTCTCTCCTTTCCCTGACCCAGTCTTTATACTATACAAAGTGTTGACTCAATATGGATGTGTGGTCTTCTTTGTGATTGGTCCGTTCATCTGACTCCATTTCCGCCTCACTGATATCCGGACTCCAGGTAATCTTCTTCTACATCTGCTGTCGTAGTTCCTGTTTCTGAAACCACAGCGCACAGACGTTGGCGATATCATTCTGTCTTTAGATCAACGTTTCCCCCCACTTGTATAACGAGGCTATTAGCATCAAAGAACACAAACATGAGCCCTCCTCGCTCTCTATCTGATCCCTGATATGAATGAGTAGCCTACAAATTTGACAAGGGTGAAAAGAAATATCAGTCTCGGCCATCTCCCATCGGGCTGCTATAGCCTACTTTCACTGGACACATCGTCATTAAACCAATCCCAAATGGCAATCACTCTGTGGACAGACTGGTAAATAACACTTTATGGAAGAGGGGTACTGGCAGGGAAAAATACTAAGACTAGATGATATGAAAACAGAACGAAATTAGTTTTATAAGCCCAGTATGTAGGAGCAGAAGCAGCGAAAACATGTCAAAATGCAATTCCTGTCTGCCAATCAGGCAAGAAAAATGAATGAACAGGCAATACCTTTCAGATGCACTTTTACACAACCGATCAAAAAAGACAAAAAATGTGCCCGATCCCCTCCCTCACCTGGCTGATATAGCCTAGTAGCAGACTACCCGGTTAATGTGGATAATGTGCTTCGTTCTATCCACATTAACCACCCAAGCGGGTAGTGTGCAGACTACCTGGTTAATGTGCAGATAACCCGTTCTGGCGGGTAATGTGCACATTACCCGCCAGAACGGGTAATTACCCCGTTGGGTAATCTGCACATTAACCAGGTAGTTTGCACATTAACCGTTTTTTCACATTACCCGTAACATATATATATATATATATATATATATATATATATATATATATATAAAGTTTTTGAAACCATCAATGGTGTTGATAAAAGTGCTTAACAAATGAGGAGCGGAAAGTTAAGATAAATGTAGTGAAAAAAAAACTTAAATATATAGCAGTATGCTATGTATGTATGTATGCAATGTACTCATCAGCTGCCAATGTGTTTAACTACATTGGCAGCTAATGAGTGTGTGAAACACAAAACAAGCTTATTCTGCTATGTATTTAAGTGTTTTTTTCCCCTACATCTGTCTTAATATTCCGCTCCTCATTTGTTAAGCACCTTTATCAACACCACACCATTGATGGCCCCCCTAAAAAAAAAACACTCCATAAATATATATATATATATATATATATATATATATATATATATATATATATATATATATATAAACACACACCCACACACACTACTTAGCACAACAAGTAAGGAAATTTGTGTTTGAGAGATTGTTTCTTTGTTGTAACAATGCTTCGTGGCAATAAATCTTATACCGTTGGAAAGCCTGTTTATATTATTTTAAATGGTGCCACATTTGTAAGGAACATGCATCTGTGGGATGAGCAGCAGAGCTGAGGATGTGGGTTGTGCCCATGAAGAATTTGCCAAATCTTCTCTGCCAATGCCAAACAGGTTATTTTGCTGTTGCTACTGACTCTTGTTTTGAGCTTCTGGTACCCCAGGTGCTGACAATCAGGTGCCTGATATAAGATTTATTGCCAAGAAGCATTGTTACAACAAAGAAATAATCTACCAAACACACACTTCCTTATTTTTTGTGCTAAGTTTTATATATATATACACACACACACATATATATATATATATATATATATATATATATATATATATATATATATCGCCACGAGAGCGAGACAGTTATATACACTCACCGGCCACTTTATTAGGCACACCTGTCCAACTGCTCGTTAACGCAAATTTCTAATCAGCCAATTACATGGCAGCAACTCAATGCATTTAGGCATGTAGACATGGTCAAGACGATCTGCTGCAGTTCAAACCGAGCATCAGAATGGGGAAGAAAGGTGATTTAAGTGACTTTGAACGTGGCATGGTTGTTGGTGCCAGATGGGCTGGTCTGAGTATTTCAGAAACTGCTGATCTACTGGGATTTTCACGCACAACCATCTCTAGGGTTTACAGAGAATGGTCCGAAAAAGAGAAAATATCCAGTGAGCGGCAGTTCTGTGGGCGAAAATGCCTTGTTGATGCCAGAGGTCAGAGGAGAATGGCAATGGCCAGACTGGTTTGAATTGACAGAAAGGCAACAGTAACTCAAATAACCACTCATTACAACCGAGGTATGCAGAAGAGCATCTCTGAACGCACAACACGTCGAACCTTGAGGCAGATGGGCTACAGCAGCAGAAGACCACACCGGGTGCCACTCCTGTCAGCTAAGAACAGGAAACTGAGGCTACAATTCGCACAGGCTCACCAAAATTGGACAACAGAAGATTGGAAAAACGTTGCCTGGTCTGATGAGTCTCGATTTCTGCTGCGACAATCAGATGGTAGGGTCAGAATTTGGCGTCAACATCATGAAAGCATGGATCCATCCTGCCTTGTATCAATGGTTCAGGCTGGTGGTGGTGGTGTAATGGTGTGGGGGATATTTTCTTGGCACACTTTGGGCCCCTTGGTACCAATTGAGCATCGTGTCAACGCCACAGCCTACCTGAGTATTGTTGCTGACCATGTCCATCCCTTTATGACCACAGTGTTCCCATCTTCTGATGGCTACTTCCAGCAGGATAACGCGCCATGTCATAAAGCTCGAATTATCTCAGACTGGTTTCTTGAACATGACAATGAGTTCACTGTACTCAAATGGCCTCCACAGTCACCAGATCTCAATCCAATAGAGCACCTTTGGGATGTGGTGGACCGGGAGATTCGCATCATGGATGTGCAGCCGACAAGTCTGCAGCAACTGCGTGATGCTATCATGTCAATATGGACCAAACTCTCTGAGGAATGTTTCCAATACCTTGTTGAATCTATGCCACGAAGGATTAAGGCAGTTCTGAAGGCAAAAGGGGGTCCAACCCGGTACTAGCAAGGTGTACCTAATAAAGTGGCCAGTGAGTGTACATGTGCACGATGTCCAATTGGGAAGGGGAAGGTGCCTATATTCAAATACATGTGATCGCTAACCGTCCAGTAGGAGGGGGAGGTTGCATATAAAGTTAATGGCATTTTTCTATTTATAATTACAAAAAACATGCTTATAGCTGTGTCTGCAACTACTGGCTAATTCATTCCCATTATCCAATGTTGACATTTATGGTTTGCAAGTGATAAAATCCTTTCCCACTAGACATAGGTTACACATTTTACTACTGGTTGAATATGGTTTGTTTTTTGAGAGGATTTTCCAGGTGTTTGAATAATCAATGTTTCTGTCTGCCAATGACCAGATATAACAGCTTAAAGATGTTACATTCTTTAAACAGTTGTTTCTAAAGCTACATATGTGGGCCTAAAACCTTTTTTTGAATGTTCCCTTTGTTAGTCCAATGTAGTATGTCTCTATTTTGCTGTTGTCATTTCTTGTCACCGTAGTTTGGTAGATAATTCCTTTCGTCTGACATTTTCTTTCAAGGGGGCATGAGTCGTTCACATGGCAGTTGCAGTTGTCCGTCTGTGACGAAGGTGTCATTGATTTGTTCATGATGCTTATGTTGTGGAACGATATTATTTGTTGAATGTTAGGCATGCAGCTGTAACTAATTTTGATGGTGCTCCTATTAAATATCTTCCTCAGTTGGTGGTCCGGGGTGAAGCTCTTATTCAAAAGTTCAAAAAACTGCTTACCGATGTTTGTGCCCACATCATCACTGTAGAGTGGGTTGTACCAGGTGATGTTTCGTTTTCTGCTACGTTTGTTGATTTGCTGGCAGTCAGTATTTAATGGTGGGTTGTACTTGAGCCTAAAATTGTAGCCGCTCTTTTGTAATGCGTCTTGGTATGGGGGTGTAGCTTCATTGAAGATGGAATTAGATGATAATTGTTTGCATATGACGTCATGAACTACATATGGAGGGCGGGAAGTGATTTTCTACATAGGAAGCACTTTAACAAACTTTCGAAATGCCTATGTTTGGCGTCATTAACTGAGAAATCACAAGGAGTTTTTTTCAGTACCAAATGTTGTTGTTCATGAGGCGGACAAAATGCAAGAAACTGACCGAAAACGCTGGAAAAAAAATGGCTTGCAAACCGTCACCTGTGGTTGGGAGGAGTGGAATCGGATAACGCGTGTGTGCAGTGGCTACTTCGTCAAAAAAAAAAATCACTCTTCATAGCATAAGGATCATGTCCAACATATCTTATTGTTTATACCTTTCCCTCATAACATCGTCTAAACTAGCACAGTTCGGGCTAAACTAGCTCCATCTCGCCCATTCTGCTTTTCACTTCCTGCCCCCATCTGAATCTCGCGCGTCATCAGAATCACGTGACTGCAAACAAGCTATTAATGCTCTCTGGATGTTCTTGGATGGTGGGTGGGTGATTGCTTTCTCTATGGACATACTGCAGTTTGTTGTTTGCCTATTGTACGGTTTGTATGTGCCGTTCCTAAGGTCGATTGATATGTCCAGAAAGTCAATTTGTTTTTTGGTTTCCTCTGTTGTGATTTTGAGCCCATTGTTTGAGAATATTTTGCATATTGATTTCTTAATTTGCTCGACCTCTCTTGGTGTTTTCTTACAAATTGCTAGCCCATCATCCATATAGAGACCGACATTGATGTCTAGGGCTTGTAGTTATGATACATATATTCCAATTAGTTCACAAGTTTCTGCTCTGTTGAAGCTGCATATGGTTACATCAAATTTGCTATTACCTTTTTTTCTGCCATGGGTTCCCATTGTGGCTCAAAATTGAGTCCTTCAAAAAAAAAAATAACCCAGTGATTCAAGTAAATTATTTCACATCATACGCAATCATCAGCTGTCATATATATATATATATACACTCACCGGCCACTTTATTAGGCACGCCCGTCCAACTGCTTGTTAACGCAAATTTCTAATCAGCCCATCACATGGCAGCAACTCAATGCATTTAGGCATGGTCAAGACGATCTGCTGCAGTTCAAACCGAGCATCAGAACGGGGAAGAAAGGTGATTTAAGTGACTTTGAACGTGGCATGGTTGTTGGTTCCAGACGGGCTGGTCTGAGTATTTCAGAAACTGCTGATCTACTGGGATTTTCATGCACAACCATCTCTAGGGTTTACAGAGAATGGTCCGAAAAAGAGAAAATATCCAGTGAGCGGCAGTTTTGTGGGCGAAAATGCCTTGTTGATGCCAGAGGTCAGAGGAGAATGGCCAGACTGGTTCGAGTTGACAGAAAGGCAACAGTAACTCAAATAACCACTCATTACAACCGAGGTATGCAGAAGAGCATCTCTGAACGCACAACACGTCGAACCTTGAGACAGATGGGCTACAGCAGCAGAAGACCACACCGGGTGCCACTCCTGTCAGCTAAGAACAGGAAACTGAGGCTACAATTCGCACAGGCTCACCAAAATTGGACAAAAGAAGATTGGAAAAACGTTTCCTGGTCTGATGAGTCTCGATTTCTGCTGCGACATTCGGATGGTAGGGTCAGAATATGGCGTCAACAACATGAAAGCATGGATCCATCCTGCCTTGTATCAACGGTTCAGGCTGCTGGTGGTGGTGTAATAGTGTGGGGGATATTTTCTTGGCACACTTTGGGCCCCTTAGTACCAATTGAGCATCGTGTCAACGCCACAGCCTACCTCCTTTATGACCACAGTGTTCCCATCTTCTGATGGCTAATTCCAGCAGGATAACGCGCCATGTCATAAAGCTCGAATCATCTCAGACTGGTTTCTTGAACATGACAATGAGTTCACTGTACTCAAATGGCCTCCACAGTCACCAGATCTCAATCCAATAGAGCACCTTTGGGATGTGGTGGACCGGGAGATTCGCATCATGGATGTGCAGCCGACAAGTCTGCAGCAACTGCGTGATGCTATCATGTCAATATGGACCAAACTCTCTGAGGAATGTTTCCAGTACCTTGTTGAATCTATGCCACGAAGGATTAAGGCAGTTCTGAAGGCAAAAGGGAGTCCAACCCGGTACTAGCAAGGTGTACCTAATAAAGTGGCCAGTGAGTGTATAACACAAGCAAAAGCGATCAAATTGTATTCTCTACTCATTCTCTACTCATTTCCCATAGCAAATGAATAACTTTGTGGTCAACTTACCCTTTCAGTTTAGTAGAACACTAGCAAGTAAGGGCAATGTAGTTTAGATGGGACAAATTTCTCAACATCTCATAATTTAATTTGTGATAACAAAAAGGAGTCATGATAATGGGTGTACTGTAAAAGGATAATCAGCTAAATGGTAGCCTGTTGTACATTCTGAATGGTATTTACTTGTCTTAATTATGATTCCATTGAGTATGATTACCAAACAGTAATTTTGCTCAGCTAATCCTCTTCTTTATAAATTTTCCCTGAGCGTTTAATATTCTGTTTTTGTGTTTACATTAGCTGAATAAAAAAGAGCTTAGGATTCCAGATCACTTGGGGGAAAAAGCAAAACAAAACTAATGCTTTATTAAATACTTAAAACAGCTGGCTGCCAAACAGCTTATTTATGACAGACTGGTTAAATGCTGCAGAGAAGAGGAGAAAACGTGATGAAGTACAGAAGTGTGTGTGTGTATATGGACTTCCATATGTGTGTGTGTTTGCATGCATGCATGTATGGGTGCCACTGCATGGTAGTTTGGAGGTATCGAGAAAAGAAGCGGGTATTTAGATTTCTTTGCTCAAAAATGCAGAAAATCAGTAGAATTGTGTATACACAGGATGAGAGCAAAGGAGAGAAGACTGTTTCCATATATGTGTGTGTGTGTGTGTGTGTGTGTGTGTGTGTGTGTGTGTGTGTGTGTGTGTGTGTGTGCGTTTGTGTGCGTTTGTGTGGGTGAGTGCTTGTGCGTTCTTGAGACAGAACGGACAAGCTAGTACGTAAATCTATGCATTTGACTGTCTTGTATATTGTGTATATTGAATTTGATTAATTGAGCTGTAATTACTGTGATTACCTTTGTGCAGGTCTGTCTGTCTGAAGCATCAGCTGATTTCAGTGTTGCTCAAGTGTGTGAATGTTTAATTGTACTGCATGTGTATGTGTGTACTTGTGTGTGATTTTTTTTTGTATTGTATGTTTTTATGGGTGTGTGTCTGTTTGTGTTTACATCTGTCTGTGTGTCTATGTCTCACTGCAGGTGCTTTACCAAGGGGTCTTCAGGGATTTCATCTAATTTTATCAGGTACAAGGGACCATTTTTCATTTATGTTTGGCTCAAACCCACATCATGGCCAGTGTTGTCAGTTACTCTTACCTGTTTGCTTGAGAGACCAGGTCCTAGAAAGTGTCCATGATAGCACGGGGCACCAAGGAACCGAACGTACAGTAAATCTACTAAAGCAGAGGTGTTTTTGGGTAGGGATATACGAAGATGTGGAAAACTGGGTCAAGAAGTGTCAGCAGTGCATACTTGCAAAGATGCCTCAGCCAAAAATCCATGCTGCTGTGAAAGCATTTTTAGCATCTAGACCACTTGAGTTGGTAGCGGTGGATCTTACTGTGTTGGAGCCGGCTTCAGGTAGCCCTGAAAATGTCCTAGTGGTCACTGATGTGTTCACAAAATGTACATAAGCTTACCCCACCAAAGATCAGAAAGCTGACACAACAGCTAAAGTTCTACTCAGGGAATGGTTTATGAAGTTTGGTGTGCCAGAAAGATTGCACTCAGACCAAGGTAGAAACCTTGAGAGTGAAGTTATTGCTGAACTGTGCAAGCTCTTTGGTGTAAGAAAAACACGCACAACGCCCTATAGGCCTCAAGGCAATGCACATTGTGAGAGATATAATAGGACGCTTCATGACCTACTACGCACTCTCCCACAGGAAAAGAAAAGATGGTGGCCAGCGTACCTGCCCGAGTTAGTTCATGCCTATAATGTGACTCCACATTCCACCGTGGGGTATTCACCCTATTACCTACTCTTTGGAGTACCGCCACATTTGCCAGTAGATGCACTACCGGGGCATGAGAATGGGTCAGACAATAAACCTGACTGGTTGTCTGTGCACCAGGAGAGGCTCAAACAGGCACACAAGCGAGCCAGGGAGTACTCTGAACAAAAGGCAGCTGAGAGGATCTCAATGCAGAATGAGAAGGTGTTTTGTCCCCCTGTAGACGTTGGCCAACTTGTTTATCTACATCATAGGCCCCTAGGAAGGAACAAGATTCAGGATGCATGGAGTCCTACAGTTTACAGAGTAGTTCACATCCAGGGTACTACACACACTGTCGAGCCTCTTGAAGGGGGTCCTATCAAAAGAGTCCATAGGTCAGAATTGCATCCCTGTCCTCCCCCTGTTCTCAGCCTGAGGACAAGAACAAGGTTACACCCTGATAGTCAGCCTAAAGCAGAGGAGACACCTGAGTCTTTTGAACCTGATTTGGTGGTTGTAGAGGAAGTACTTAGTGTACTTGTTGACAGTGAACTGCCCGATACACCAGTAGTAGCCGAGACAGGGTTAAGTGTCTGCCAAGTGTCAGAGACAGAGTGTGCTAATGTTGATGGCCCAGATTTGGATAGTGATAGTTCTCAAAACAGAGGGGTCAGCAGATAGGGACTTGCATACTGCAGTCAGTGATGTTCATACATCAGATGCAAGCCATGCTCATAAAGCGACAAGTAATGCTCCTATTCCTGCTGTTAGAAGGAACAAGCAAGATACTGCAGGGACCCATACTTACCCGTTCCTTTTACCAAAGTCAACTTGTAATGCTGTTACGGTCAGCACAGATATGGTTGCACAAGTATTGAACAGTCTGGGTACAGCTCTTGTTTGAAAAGGCATTGCAAGGGGCAATAGGGTCCGCTCAGGTGGGTTAGTCAGTCATCGAGGACATTGACTTATTGCAGGGGAGAATGTCGCCAGGTGGTAAATTCCATGTACCCTGTGTAAATACGTTTTTTTTAATAGCCAGTGGGAAGAATTTGGATGGGAAATGTTATGGGTTAATAAGTATAATGAGGGTACCTATTTGCCTCTCACTTGGTGTTTCTTTTTTTTTTTCTTGTAACAAGTGGGTGGGATTGGGTGGGAGAAATTGCGGGGCTAATGGGTATATGAAGATTGGGTAAGAATTAATTGGAATAGGGATTAATTACCATTCTTGTTGCTGCTGCTTTTTTCTACTGTTTGTATACCCCACTATAGTAGGTTATGTTTATATGTATGAAACCAGTTCAATTGGACATTTTGTGTAGATAACAATGTTTTGTATGCAACACTGGTTCAAAAATCCAGAAAAAGATTTTTTTTTAAATCTGAATTTGATTAAGTGCAGTGGCTCTTTAATTCTCACATAGACAACTTCAAAAGACACCATAAAGCAACCTTTTAACACTCATGGGAGAAAGAAATAAAGCAGCAACTTTTGAGGATGTGAAAAACTGGCAAGCTACAGAAAATATCCAATGGATAGCTAACATTTTAAAAGTACTTTAAGCCTAACCGGGATTAAAAGATACTACAGTGCACTGCAAACTAGACTATGAAAGACTTCTCTATAACTTCCTTTATATTTTTTCTATTCTCCTTCACTCTGTTCCTTTGTCATTTTGTCTTTCTTCTTCTCTCCAACTATCTACCTCCTTTACTTTTGTCTCTCTCTCTCTCTCTCTCTCTGTATCTCTCAACCTCTCTCTGCCTCTTTCTCAAGTGTGCAGCCATTTCTTGGTAAGCAATAATGTTAGGTATCTGTCCCCAGCAGCTCATCTGGGTCAGTTGTCTTATAAGCCATTGCACTCCGCTTCAGCCAAATATGGGCATCAGGAAATCAGGAAGAGAGAGGACGAGAGAGAGAGAGAGAGAGAGAGAGAGAGAGAGAGAGAGAGAGAGAGAGAGAGAGAGAGAGAGAGAGAGAGAGAGAGAGAGAGAGAGAGAGAGAGAGAGAGAGAGAGAGAGAGAGAGAGAGATGACAGCATGTGTCAGGGTCCACATGGCAACGAATACATCCTCAGGGCACAAAGAACTATTTTTGCCTCTGAGAAAATGCATATTTCTCTCTAACAATCACTTTCTCTCACTCTTCCTTCTCTTCTTTCACTCTATCTGAAGGATTCTAACCCCCCAACCACACATCATCTTCCTCAACTCACAATTGAGCTTTTGAGCTTCATCTCCTTTTTCTGGCGTTTCACGCTCTTACTTCTCACCTTCATTGCACCTACCTGCCCCCCCCCCCGCCCGCTTTGCCACACTTTCTCTCTGTTCCTTTTCCCCATCACTGTCTCTCTCTGTGTATCTATCGATCTCTTGGTGATATGACCCCAAGGGTCTGAAGAAGACAGGCAAAGTCTGCATTTATGTCTAAGCTTTTCAGCCTTCCTTTCACTTAGAAAAACACTGATTAAGTGTCAGCAACACCTGTATGAGTGCTCTTTAGTGTGCACTCCTGAGAATGAGATGCAAAATCTTGCTTTTCTCCTTTGCCAAAATTAAAGCAGTCTTGTGCATGTACACACACGCGCGTGCGCACGCGCGCACATCAAACTTCAGTTGTAAATGATCGCGTTTTAAGATGAGAGGAAAATAGAAACTTAAACCACTTTTCTCCTGCTGTCTGCTAGTATGTGGGCAAAACCTTTTCTCACGCCACAATCTGCCATTACTGCATCCCAGACACACTCAGTTCAGTTCAATAAGCTTTATTCATCCATGGGTGGCAATTAGGTGGGAAGCATCGGCACGGACTCTTAAATCTGAACTGTGCATATGCATTCAGTCTTGCTTGAAATAAAAACTTATTTTGAAATCCACAAACAACACAAACAAATTCAATTCAAATGCTGAGAGATATGCACCTATTTAGGGCCTCTGTGAGTTGAGATAGATAGATAGATAGATAGATAGATAGATAGATAGATAGATAGATAGATAGATAGATAGATAGATAGATAGATAGATAGATAGATAGATAAAAAAAGAATAGCAATCAATGGGGATGGGGAGGGGAAGTAACCAAAGCTTTTTCCCCCTAGTCTCCCACTCACCTTTATACTTAATGCAGTGTCAGGCTTTGTTTTACTTGAACAGCCACAGCGCTCATTCCTCTGACAGTTATCTCTGATAACTCATCTCAGAGAGCTAACAAGTCAGAATGGGTTTTCACTGAACCCACAGCAGCGGTGCCAACTGTTCCGGTTTTCCCGTAGTAGCTACTGATTTGACCCTCTGCTACGGTGCTACGAGAAAGGTCATAAATGCTACGGTTTTTTTTCTTTTCCCCGCCAGTTATCTACCAGTCCGATGACAGAGTTTAACTTGGGCATCCAATGAGAAGCCGAAATAGGCGGGGCAAATCGCGACCATGGTGAGTTCAATAACAGCTGCAAGTAAGCGGTCTTTTTCTCTGTCGCAAGAGCTTGCGTGAGTTTAGCGAGGAAATCAAATGCTGTGCCAATGACGACGGCGTCTACCTCAAAGAAAGTTCGGACTTGCCGCCAAAAGTTTAGAGATGAGTATTCTAAACTATTTTCGTTTATCAATCCAAGTAAACTCTCTGACTTTTATGCGTAATTGTGAGTACTGCAGGTGCGACATTTCCATCAAACATGGTGGGTTGAACGAGTTAAAAGAGCACAATAAAACCATCAAACATGGCAGATATGCGAAGGTCGTCAGAGATAACGAATCAATTGACGGATTTGTCACTGATCGAAGTGAGTGTGGAATTATCTACGCAGAGACGTTATTTACCAATTTTACTATAGAGCACAACTTAACCCAGCCACTGAGGATGCGCAAGCCAGTGCATCCTTAGTGCCGGTCCCAAGCCCGGACAAATGGGGAGGGTTGCGTCAGGAAGGGCATCCAGCATAAAATCTTTGCCAAATCAAATATGCGGACCATAAATAAGACTTACATACCGGATCGGTCGAGGCCCGGGTTACCAACGACCGCCACCGGTACTGTTAACCAGCAGGGTGTCGGTGGAAACTATGCTACTGTTGGGCGAAGGAGAAGGAGAGGGGGAAAGCATGTCCAGAGGCAGCTAGAGAGGAGGAAGGGTAGGCATGTGGAGGTGAGAGTTGGAACTTTGAATGTTGGCACTATGACTGGTAAAGGGAGAGAGCTGGCTGACATGATGGAAAGAAGAAAGGTAGGCATACTGTGTGTGCAAGAGACCAGGTGGAAGGGGAGTAAGACCAGGAGTATTGGAGGTGGGTTCAAACTCTTCTACCATGGTGTGAATGGGAGGAGTAATGGGGTAGGGGTAATTCTGAAGGAAGAGTATGTCAAGAGCGTGCTGGAGGTGAAGAGAGTGTCAGACAGAGTGATGAGTATGAAGCTGGAAATTGAAGGTTTATTGCTGAATGTTATCAGCGCATATGCCCCGCAAGTTGGGTGTGAGATGGATGAAAAAGAAGAATTCTGGAGTGAGTTGGACGACATGGTGGAGAGGGTACCCAAGGAGGAGAGAGTGGTGATTGGAGCGGACTTCAATGGACATGTTGGTGAAGGGAACAGAGGTGATTTGGAGGTGATGGGAAGGTATGGAGTCAAGAAGAGAAATGTGGAAGGACAGATGGTGGTCGATTTTGCGAAAAGGATGGAAATGGCTGTGGTGAATACATATTTCAAGAAGAGGGAGGAACACAGGGTGACGTACAAGAGTGGAGGAAAGTGCACACAGGTGGACTATATCTTATGTAGAAGGCGCCATCTAAAAGGGATTGGAGACTGCAAGGTGGTGACAGGGGAGAACGTAGCTAGGCAGCATCGGATGGTGGTCTGTAGGATGACTTTGGAGACCAAGAAGAGGAAGCGAGTGAAGACACAGCCGAAGATCAAATGGTGGAAGTTGAAGAAGGAAGACTGTTGTGTGGAGTTCAGGCAGGAGTTAAGACAGGCACTGGGTGGTAGTGAAGAGTTGCCAGATGGCTGGACAACCACTGCAGAAATAGTGAGGGAGACAGCTAGGAAGGTACTTGGTGTGTCATCAGGACAGAGGAAGGAAGACAAGGAGACTTGGTGGTGGAATGAGGAAGTACAGCAAAGTATACAGAGGAAAAGGTTGGCAAAGAAGAAGTGGGATAGTAAGAGAGATGAAGAAAGTAGACAGGAGTACAAGGAGATGCAGCGTAAAGCAAAGAGAGGGGTGGCAAAAGCAAAGGAAAAGGCGTATGGTGAGTTGTATGACAGATTAGACACTAAGGAAGGAGAAAAGGACTTGTACCGATTGGCTGGACAGAGGGACCAAGCTGCAAAGGATGTGCAGCAAGTTAGGGCGATCAAGGATAGAGATGGAAATGTGCTGACAAGCGAGGAGAGTGTGCTAAGAAGGTGGAAGGAATACTTTGAGGGGCTGATGAATGAAGAAAATGAGAGAGAGAGAAGGTTGGATGATGTAGGGATAGTGAATCAGGAAGTTCAGCGGATTAGCAAGGAAGAAGTGAGGGCAGCTATGAAGAGGATGAAGAATGGAAAGGCAGTTGGTCCCGATGACATACCTGTGGAGGCATGGAGATGTTTAGGAGAGATGGCAGTGGAGTTTTTAACTAGATTGTTTAACACAATCCTGGAAAGTGAGAGGATGCCTGAGGAGTGGAGAAGAAGCATACTGGTACCGATTTTCAAGAACAAGGGCGATGTGCAGAACTGTAACAACTACAGAGGTATAAAGTTGATCAGCCACTGCATGAAGATTTGGGAAAGAGTAATAGAAGCTAGGTTAAGAGGAGAGGTGACGATCAGCGAGCAGCAGTATGGTTTCATGCCACGAAAGAGCACCACAGATGCGATGTTTGCTTTGAGAATGTTGATTGAGAAGTATAGAGAAGGCCAGAAAGAGTTGCATTGTGTCTTTGTAGATTTAGAGAAAGCTTATGACAGAGTGCCGAGAGAGGAGGTGTGGTATTGTATGAGGAAGTCAGGAGTCGCAGAGAAGTATGTAGGAGTGGTGCAGGATACGTATGAGGGAAGTGTGACAATGGTGAGGTGTGCGGTTGGAATGACAGATGGGTTCAAGGTGGAGGTGGGATTACATCAAGGATCGGCTCTGAGCCCTTTCTTGTTTGCAATGGTGATGGACAGGTTGACGGACAAGATCAGGCAGGAGTCTCCATGGACGATGATGTTCGCGGATGACATTGTGATCTGTAGCGAGAGTAGGGTGCAGGTTGAGGAGAGCCTGGAGAGGTGGAGGTATGCACTGGAGAGAAGAGGAATGAAAGTCAGTAGGAGCAAGACGGAATACTTATGCGTGAATGAGAGAGAGGACAGTGGAATGGTCAGGATGCAAGGAGTGGAGGTGACAAAGGCATTTGAGTTTAAATACTTGGGGTCAACTGTCCAAAGTAACGGGGAGTGCAGTAGAGAGGTGAAAAAGAGAGTGCAGGCAGGTTGGAGTGGGTGGAGAAGTGTGTCAGGCGTGATTTGCGACAGAATGGTATCAGCAAGAGTTAAAGGGAAAGTTTACAAGATGGTTGTGAGACCAGCTATGTTATATGGTTTGGAGACAGTGGCACTGACGAAAAGACAGGAGGCAGAGCTGGAGGTGGCAGAGTTGAAGATGCTAAGATTTTCACTGGGAGTAACGAAGAGGGACAGGATTAGGAACGATTATATTAGAGGGACCGCTCAGGTTGGACGGTTTGGAGACAAAGCAAGAGAGGCAAGATTGAGATGGCTTGGACATGTGTGGAGGAGAGATGCTGAGTATATTGGGAGAAGGATGCTGAATATGGAGCTGCCAGGGAAGAGGAGAAGAGGAAGGCCAAAGAGGAGGTTTATGGATGTGGTGAGGGAAGACATGCAGGTGGCTGGTGTGACAGAGGAAGACGCAGAAGACAGGAAGAAATGGAAACGGATGATCCGCTGTGGCGACCCCTAACGGGAGCAGCCGAAATTAGTAGTAGTAGATTATAGAGCACAATTTACCTATTGCCGTTTCAGATCACATAGGTCGCCTCGTTAAAGTTGTGTTTCCAGACAGCAAAATCGCCTCAAAGTGCGCGTGTACAAGAACCAAGACAACTGCTATTACACACACAGACCTTGGCAGCTACGTCGACGGCTGATTTGGCCACTGTGTTACAAGTCAAATGTTTAGGGGTCCAAGCAGCGACAGCTGCGGAACCCTGTTGTTTTTCCAAGGATTATTATTATTATTATTTATGTATTTATTTATTTTATTGTTGTTTCCGCATCGGCTCCAGTCCCAGTGCTTCTACGTTTTGGGTCATATCTCGGGCTGTATATGAAGTTTTTGAGAAATTATTTTACCTCTAATTCCTTGGAAGCTCCCGAATCTAACGCACGCATTACCGCCAATGTCCGCATGCCAAAATTTCCCGCCATTTCCAAAAACCAAAAATGAAAGTAAAATTAACTAGTCTGAGGCTGTTCATCCGGTTCTCGTGAAATTTGGTATGCGTCATCTTCAGACTATGCTGATAAAAAGTTGTTAAAATAATTTTGATATGCCTTTCCATTTCGTAGTTGCATATCAATCAAAATTTAAGGTGTGGTCCATAGTGATTCTATTACCTATATCTTGTGATATGATTGTCCAAACTTAATTAAACTTGTTATGCACAATCAACACAACATTCCTTTGAAGCACACCAAATTTTGTGAAATTTCATCCATAGCGGGTGCTACAACTGACACATGTCAATATCTGAAAAACTACTTAAGCTAAAAATCTGGCCCCATTTGGTTACATTGCCTAAAGTGCCAATTGGCTGCATTACCAAAATGGCGGCCAAACAGCCAATCAAAATTCAGCAGCTAATATTTGCCAGCGTGAATGTCCGATCTTCATGAAACTTGAGAGGCTTATTCTTTGTTCCATATAGGCAGCTGCAACACTGCTTCGACCCCGTTAATCGCCGCTTGCGACTATATTTCTCACTTGCGACTGACGACAGCAAATGATAAAGACGCACAACTATATACAGTTGTATGCTATTTTAATGAAGAGTCGTGACACAAATTCTTGCATTACCTGCATGTGAAGATATCCAGTCACCAATCATGTTAAACGTTTTACCTGAGTCGCGTGAGTGAAGGCAGTTAGTTGTGTTGTTGATTAACTGGAGTACGCTCCGAGTACAGCTTCGCCTGTCGTGTCTTTTTTACAGCATAACAGGGGGATATTTCAAAATGCATGCGGTCTATTCCTACATAGATTTCACCACATGCAGTACCATATAATTCCAATAGAGGGAAGAAGGATGAAACTGACGTAGTATTGGATGCCATGCATTTTTAAATATGGCTGTAATGAATGAAAGGTCACGTGTTTAACTTGACCTACTCACGGGTGTACGTGCAGTGCGTGTGATGTATACAGGAAGTGAGAAGCGCATGTTATGAAGGTTGTATGTCGGATGAACGCTAGTAAAAGCTACACAGTTAAGAACCTACGAAGTCGGCTCGTTCTTGAATTATTCTTATGTCAGTAAGACAAGGCGTCTACGGACATTACATGGTGTCAGAATAGTCTGTGTATCTGAACACGAGCGGTCATGCCGAAGTTTAATCCGCCGAGTGAATTCAAGTTTGACTGCCCCGTTGAATGGCCGGAGTGGAGACAACGGTTTTCGCGCTTCAGGCTCGCGACAAAGCTGGATAAAGACGACGGGGAGATTCAAGTGAGTTCGCTGATTTATGCAATGGGCAGCGAGGCTGAAAAGATATTCAGCTCGTTTGACTTCGCGGCGGAGGGTGATAAAGTGGACTATGATATCGTTGTGGTGGACACGTATTGGGGACAGAATTCAACCCAGGAACTAAGGGTTAAGTCATGGTTGCCCTGGCAGGTTAACGCAGGGTTAAGTTATGGTTGTCCAGCCAGTTTTCTGGTTATTCTTGCCACCTCCGCTCAGTCGAGCTGTGGGTTTTGTTTGTCTCGCTGATTTACCGTGGATTAAAGAAAGTTGCCTACACGGCTAAAGTGTGAACCTACGGTCTTCTCCGTTACTTCGGCTCTACACTGGTGACCCCGACGTCGGTTTTCGGATAAGTTTTCTGAAACCACACACATTATGGCTACGAACGCCGTTGCAATTAAACTGCCGGAGTTTTGGGAGTCTTCCGCGGCTACATGGTTCGCGCAGGCTGAGGCACAGTTCGCGCTCAGAGACATAACAGCAGACGAGACCAGGTACTACTACGTATTGGCAGCGCTGGGGTGCGATACGGCTTCCAGGATTAGCGGTTTCATAACCAACCCACCGGCCGATGGTAAATACGCCGCACTTAAACATCTCCTCCTTGAAACTTTTGAACTGTCTGCAACGGAGAGAGCACGTCGCCTCTTCGCAATTCAGGGCTTGGGAGATGGCAAACCATCGGAGCTAATGAGCAGGATGTTAAACCTACTGGGTCAAGAAAAGCCATGTTTCCTGTTTATGGAGCTGTTTCTGCGCAACATGCCGCCCCACGTCCAGACTGCGCTCGCTAACTCCACCATCACTGATCCCCGTGAGCTGGCAAAGGAGGCTGACCGATTCTTCGTCGCTACACAACGTTCCTCCCATGCCGGGGTGCTGGCTCCTACCTTCACTGGCCCCCCGCCGACATCGCGGGCGTGGCCCGACGGTGGCGCCACAGCATCAGACCGCTACAAGCCCTCTGGACTCTGTATGTACCACGCTCGATTTGGTGCGAAAGCTAAACGGTGCCGTTTCCCCTGCAACTACAGGCCGACGGGAAACGAGAGGGCCAACACTCAGTAGTGGCCATGAGTGTTGGCGATACGAGCAGGCTACTCTTCATCCTCGACACCATCTCCGGTCGGCGATTTCTTTGTGACACGGGCGCACAGAGAAGCGTGCTCCCTGCTACTGACGTCGACATCATGGGCGGGGAGCGGGGCCCCCAGTTGGCGACGGCTGACGGTAGCCCTATCCACACCTACGGCGTGCGGTCTGTAGAACTGTGTTTTGGTGGACAACGTTTCACGTGGGAGTTCGTCATGGCCAATGTAACGCTTCCCCTCCTCGGAGCTGATTTTTTGTGCGCTTACGGTTTACTAGTGGACATTCAGAACAGCCGTCTGGTCGATGCCTTAACCTTCTCCTCCTTCGCATGTACGCGGAGGGAAGCGGCCTATGCAGGTCTAGCCAACTCTCTCTCAGAGGCAGACAAGTTCACCCGCCTCCTCGCTGAGTTCCCTGACCTCACCCAGCCTACCTTCTCTGCACCCACCGCTAAGCATGGGGTGGAGCATCACATTGCTACGAAGGGGCCCCCGGTCTACGCCAGAGCCAGGCGTCTCGACCCCGCCAAACTCGCCATTGCCAAGTCTGAGTTCGAGCACCTGGAACGCATGGGGATCATCCGCCGCTCTGACAGCCCGTGGGCGTCCCCACTCCACATCGTCGCTAAGCCTGATGGAGGTTGGCGCCCATGCGGGGACTACCGCCGACTAAATGACGCCACCACGCCTGACCGCTATCCTGTCCCGCATATCCAGGACTTTTCTGCAAACCTGTCTGGCAAATGCGTCTTCTCAAAAGTCGACCTGGTCCGTGGTTATCATCAAGTTCCCGTGCACCCCTCAGACATCCCCAAGACAGCGGTGACAACCCCATTCGGCCTATTTGAATTCCTACGAATGCCATTTGGACTCAAAAACGCGGCCCAGTCCTTTCAGCGGCTGATGGATTCAGTGCTCCGTGGCCTTCCTTTCATCTTCGTCTATTTGGACGACATACTCATCGCCAGCGCCTCCGAGGAAGAACACCTGTCCCATCTTCATGCCCTCTTCACACGCCTCAGCCAGCATGGGCTGATCGTCAACCCGGCGAAGTGCCGGTTCGGGCTGACAGCCATGGATTTCCTCGGGCACCGCATCACTGGGGACGGGGCAGTCCCCCTGCCCTCAAAGGTGGAAGCGGTGGCGGCCTTTCCGCGCCCCCAAACAGCTCGTGCGCTCAGGGAGTTCATCGGGATGGTGACATTCTACCACCGCTTCATTCCTCGAGCCGCCTTTATCATCCGGCCACTGTACGAGGCGCTGAAAGGCATGTCCCCCAACCAGGCGGTCGACTGGACAGCAGAGCGGGACCGTGCGTTCACCGAGACTAAAGCTGCGCTCTCCCAGGCTACCCTGCTAGCGCATCCTTCACCTACAGCGCCTATTTCCATAACCACGGATGCATCGGACTATGCTGTTGGTGCGGTTCACGAACAGTGGGTGGGGGGGGCTTGGCAGCCTTTGGCCTTTTTCAGTCGCCAGCTTACACCCCGAGAGCGCAAGTATAGTACTTTTGACAGGGAACTCCTCGGTCTCTGGCTCGCCGTCCGGCATTTCCGTTTCTTGCTAGAGGGCCGCGAGTTTACTGCGTACGTGGACCACAAGCCCCTCACGTTTGCCATGTCCAAGACGGCCGAGCCATGGTCCGCTCGCCAGCAGCGACAACTCTCCTACATTTCGGAATTCACTACCGACATCCAGCACGTCGCTGGTAAGTCTAACCAGGTAGCTGACTGCCTGTCTAGGGCAGTGATTGGAGCGGTCCACCTAGGCCTTGACTATGCACAGATGGCTGCTGACCAGGCCACGGACCCGAGCATCCTCCGTCTCCGGGCCTCCGACACGGGGCTCCGCCTGCAGGACGTTCCTTTCAGCGACACAGGTGTCACCCTCCTGTGTGACGTCTCCACAGGACAGCCCAGGCCCATCGTCCCGCACAGCTGGAGACGCCCCGTATTTGAAGCTGTGCACGGCCTCTCTCATCCAGGCGGTAAGCCATCCGTGCGCCTGACCTCTGCTAAGTTTGTGTGGGAGGGACTTAAGAGAGACGTGAAAGCGTGGGCCGACTCGTGTGTTGCCTGTCAGCGGGCTAAGATACACCGCCACATTAAGGCGCCCCTGGAACGCTTCGCAGTGCCGGAGAGACGATTTGACCATGTCCACGTCGACCTGGTTGGTCCCCTACCCCCCTCCCATGGGTTCACCTACCTCTTCACTGTGGTGGACAGGACTACGCGCTGGCCTGAAGCTGTTCCCCTGGCATCCACGACGTCTGCTGATGTGGCCCGGGCTTTTATTGGGTCGTGGGTCTCACGTTTCGGTACGCCTTCCGACCTTTCATCTGACCGTGGGCCACAGTTTACCTCAGAGCTATGGAATGCTGTGGGTGAGGCTCTGGGCGTCAAGCTTCATCGCACTACCGCCTACCACCCTCAGGCGAACGGCCTATGTGAGCGCTTCCACCGGTCCATGAAGGCTGCGCTTCGGGCTACTCTCAAGGACTGCAACTGGGTTGACAAGCTCCCATGGGTCATGCTGGGCCTGCGGACCGCCCCGAAGGAAGACCTACAAGCCTCCTCTGCGGAGCTGGTGTACGGCACGCCGCTGCGAGTCCCAGGCGATTTTATGCCCAATGCAACGCGTCCCTGGTCAGCTGTGGACCAACGAGCCTCCTTGCTGGACGGGGTCAGAGCTTTCACACCCGTCCCTACCGCCCAACACGGCGCGCCGGTGTCCCAGGTGCCCCCAGGTCTGCAGTCAGCGGACTACGTGTTCATCCGTCACGACGCACACCGCCCCCCTCTGCAACCCCCTTATGACGGCCCCTTCCGCGTCCTGGAACGGGGAACTAAGCACCTGGTGGTGGATTTTGGGGGCACGGCCGAGCATGTTTCAGTGGACCGAGTTAAACCCGCACACCTGGACTTGACGCAGCCGTTGGAGTTAGCCCAACCTCCTCGTCGCGGTCGTCCCCCGGCTCCGCCTCCTCCCCCCGTGGAGGCCCGAGCTGCCTCGTCTGCTCCTCAGGCCGACCTCCACAGGCCCGCGTCAATGCCTCCCAGAGACACTCCGGCCCCTGTTATCCGGAGCCGCCGCGGACGGCCTGTCGTCCACCCGCGCCTGCCTGACTTCGATTACTAGGGCGAATTCTGGGGGGGCTCATGTGGTGGACACGTATTGGGGACAGAATTCAACCCAGGAACTAAGGGTTAAGTCATGGTTGCCCTGGCAGGTTAACGCAGGGTTAAGTTATGGTTGTCCAGCCAGTTTTCTGGTTATTCTTGCCACCTCCGCTCAGTCGAGCTGTGGGTTTTGTTTGTCTCGCTGATTTACCGTGGATTAAAGAAAGTTGCCTACACGGCTAAAGTGTGAACCTACGGTCTTCTCCGTTACTTCGGCTCTACATCGTACTGAAAAAGTTCGACGACTACTTTATTCCCCGCCGTAACATCATACATGAGAGGGCGTGCTTCTATCAACGTAGCCAGCAGCCAGGAGAGACAGCGGAGATGTACATCCGGACATTGTATGAGCTGTCTGAACACTGTGAGTTTGGGGACAAGAGGGATGAACATATCAGAGATCGTCTGGTAGTGGGCATAAAAGATAAGGTGCTCTCCCGTCAGTTCCAGCTCACAGCGGACCTTACTCTGGTGAAAGTCATTGAACAAGTGCGCCAGGCGGAGGCAATAACAAAGCAGCTCAGCCTCCAAGCTAACCAACCAGAGGCCCTGCTGGCTAACGTCAATGTTGTCCGATGGCGGGACGAACGCCAAAACAAAAAGGGCGGACAGCGTCATGGTGGCGGCAGTCCGGCAACCAACAAAGTAGACGAATGCGGGAGGTGCGGCAAGACGCAGCACACCGATGAGCGGAAGTGTCCTGCAACGAACAGTAAGTGCAACAAGTGTCATAAAAAGGGACATTGGGAGCGTGTATGTCACTCTAAAGTGGTGAGAGAAGTCACTGAAGAGGTTAAACAGCTGTACTTTCTGGGAGAAGTTGGCAAAGAGAGCAGTCAGGAAGATTGGACTGTTAGTTTAACAATAAGTGATGTACCAATAACCTTTAAAATTGACACGGGGGCTGACGCTACTGTTATCAACCAAGGGACATTTAAAAAGCTGAAGCCAAACATAAAACTGGGACCTCCTGACACATGCTTCATAAGCCCAGGTGGAAACATCAGCTGCATAGGACAGTTTCAAGCCACAACCAACTACAAGGAGAAACAATACTCCTTTCCAGTGTATGTGATCAAGGGGAGAGGCAGCTGTCTGCTGAGTCGTCCAGAGGCAGTGGAGATGGGTCTAGTGAAGCGGATGAATGAGGTCAGTGGAGTTTTCGGTTCAAGTGGACTGCTGAAAACAGACCCAGTGAAAATAGCTCTGGTGGAGGGTGCCCAGCCATACGCGGTGCATACAGCCAGACGGATACCGCTGCCACTTGTACCACTGGTTAAGAAAGAACTGCAGCGCATGGAAAATGAGGGCATTATTGAAAAAGTGACTCAGCCCACAGAATGGTGCGCCGCTATGGTGCCGGTGCTGAAACCGAACAAGAAAGAGGTTCGCTGCTGCGCTGACCTCAGGAGGCTGAATCGAGCGGTGAAACGTGAGAAATACGTGCTGCCCACTATGGAGGAAATAATGCCAAGGCTCGCAGGGTCAAAGTTCTTCACAACGTTGGATGCAGCAAGTGGGTTTTACCAGATCCCCTTGCATGAAGACAGCAGGGGGCTCACCACTTTCATCACCCCATTTGGGAGGTATGCTTTCTGCCGCCTTCCATTTGGTATAACGAGTGCTCCAGAGATTTTCCAGAGAAAGATGGCAGAAACTCTGACCGGGCTAGAGGGCACAGAGGTGTACATGGATGACATCCTTATACATGGAGAGACTGAGGAAATCCATGACCGGCGCCTAGCAGAGGCGCTGGGGGTCATTGAAACAGCAGGTCTCAAACTGAACCAAGCGAAATGCAAGTTCAAACAGAAACAAGTCCGCTTCCTTGGTCATATCATCAACGAGGCAGGCATCAGACCTGACCCGGACAAAGTGGCCGGAATAGAGAACTTTCCTCAGCCCCAGAACGTGACGGAACTCAAGAGGTTCCTCGGGATGGTGAACTATTTGGCAAAATACGTCCCAGAGCTGTCCACTGTAGGTCAGCCGCTTTATGGACTGCTTAAAGCAACGACAGAGTGGCTGTGGGGACCTGCACAGAACACAGCATTCCAAGACCTTAAAGCAGCACTCGCCACCGCCCCGGTACTCACCTTTTATGACGTCACTAAGGCTACGGTGGTGTCAGCAGATGCCAGCAGCTACGGGCTGGGAGGCGTTCTGCTCCAGCAGCACGGGGAACACTGGAAGCCCGTGGCCTACTGCTCCCGACGGCTGAGTGACGCAGAGACAAGGTACGCACAGATCGAGAAAGAGTGCTTAGCCAGCGTCTGGGCATGTGAAAGGTTCGAGAAGTACTTGTTTGGGCTTGACAATTTCAGACTTGTCACCGATCATAAACCACTAGTGCCTCTCATGAACAGCAAAGACTTGGATAATGTGCCCATTAGGTGCCAGAGACTGTTAATGAGGCTGATGCGTTTCAATGCAGTGGCTGAATACGCACCAGGCAAAACTTTAGCTGTGGCTGATGCACTCTCCAGAGGCCCAGAGCAGCGCTACGGAGATGGTGCTTCTCATGATGATGTTGCAGCGCACATTGATGCCATCGTGTGCCAGGTGCCTGCCACACCTCAAAGGATGCAGGAGATAAAACAGAGCACGGATGGGGATCTGCAGCTCCAGACAGTGTTGGGCTTCATCAGACACGGCTGGCCTGAGTATGTCGATAAAGTGCCGGAGACAGTCAGAGACTTTTATCAGGTGAGAGGGGAGTTATCTGAGGTAGATGGTTTAGTCATCAGAGGCAGTCGTATCGTCATTCCCACAGAGATGAGGGAGGTGATCTTAGACAGAATACACGACGGGCACCAGGGGATAGTTAAGTGCAGAGAGAGAGCTAGCCAGTCAGTGTGGTGGCCCAAAATGACAGAGCACATTACAACAAAGATACAGCAATGTCAATTCTGCAGAGAACACAAGAACACACAGAGAAAAGAGCCTTTAATGTCAAGTGAGCTCCCATCTAGACCATGGCAGAAAGTTGGCATAGACCTGTGTGAGTACAAAAAGCAAAACTACTTGATAGTGTCTGACTATTATTCCAGGTTTTTGGAGATCCTAAATCTACCAACAACTACTAGCAGTCAGGTTGTAGCTAGGCTGAAGGCTACATTTGCACGTTTTGGTATCCCTGAAATTGTAGTTAGCGATAATGGGCCACAGTTAGTTTCAGAAGAGATGAGGAGGTTCAGTGAGGATTATGATTTCATCCATGTGACTTCAAGCCCACACTACCCCCAGAGTAATGGACAGGCAGAGAGGGCTGTTCAGATAGCCAAAAGCATATTAAGGCAGGAAGACCCTCTCCTCGCCCTGTTGACATACAGAGCTACACCCTCTTCTTCCACTGGAGCCAGTCCAGCGGAATTGCTCATGGGTAGGAGACTCAGAACCACCTTACCCACATTGCAGCATAACCTGAAACCGGCCTGGCCTAAAGAGGAACTGATCAAAACCGCTGACGCCGCAGCCAAATCGAGGCAGGCTTTCTACTACAACCGCAGGAACGGCGTGCGGACACTGCGCCCACTGAACTCGGGTGACGCAGTACTCACCAAACTTGATGGACAGAAAACATGGACAATGCCAGCAGTTGTTCACAGTCAGAGCTCCACTCCCAGATCCTACATAGTGGAGACAGCTCAAGGTGAACATTACAGAAGGAACAGGCGCCACCTGTTGGCCACACCCAAAACACTCACCTCTGTCAGCAGGGATCCTGACCCTGTCACTCCAGGGGAGAGTGGAAACACGGATGAGTCCCGAGCAGCAGAAATGCCAACTTCCACACCATATGTTACTCGCTCTGGCAGGGTGAGCAAGCCTGCAATCCGGCTGGATTTGTGAGGCGTATGGACTTGTGTACTGTGGGGGATTTTTTATTTTTTGTGTGAAAAGGGGGGTGATATACAGGTTAGAAAATCATCTTAGAGGGGGAGATGTAATGAATGAAAGGTCACGTGTTTAACTTGACCTACTCACGGGTGTACGTGCAGTGCGTGTGATGTATACAGGAAGTGAGAAGCGCATGTTATGAAGGTTGTATGTCGGATGAACGCTAGTAAAAGCTACACAGTTAAGAACCTACGAAGTCGGCTCGTTCTTGAATTATTCTTATGTCAGTAAGACAAGGCGTCTACGGACATTACAATGGCGGTTGGTCTTTTTTTTTATATGAAAAATTCTACAGATCCTGGAGCACCTGTTAAGATAGACGTCATCATGAACACCAGTACATACCAAGATATTTAAATAAAAAAACAATGCCTCCCCTACCCCTTCCCAATGAGCTTACAAGATTTCCATTTTCCTTTAAAAATTCAACTTTAGAATGCAATTCACTTATGATTATCTGCTTATTTCATTATTATTTATTCCACTCATGCACAGCTCCAGACAGAAACAAGCAATTCATAATTAAACACAAATCAATTTACACATTCCATGATTGAAAAGGAGCAGGGAGAAGAAAATCTTATTTTACCTGCCCCTTACTCAAACCTAAATAAACAACAGAATAGATGGTCTGTCAGTATATAAATACACATATCATATTATGAAATGTTAAGTGTTTATAGACACGTTTATACAGTTTAAAGCATTTTAATCATGAAAAAACTGGTTTAAGCAGGTGGTTTTAATGTTGTGGTTGATCAGTGTAAATACTGATCTAATGTCATCTAATAGCCTATGGGGAATTCCCTATGTTAAAGTGATGGTTAACCCACCCTAAAAAAGGGTTAGCTTTTCTCTTACTTTGGAAAATTGTCTAATGGCATCCAATTTAAAGGAACAGTGCTGTGCTTTTCAAAGCCTTGTAGTGGAGCAAATATATAGTAATTTAAAATACAGTACTTGATGTAGTAGCTCTAGCCTAATTCACCGACTGTTTGTTTGACCCTTTCAAACACACATGTGAAATGGATAACAATAACAATAAATCAGTGACAATACATTTAGAATGGTCTTAGGTACATTTTTCGAGTTCACTTCGCCACCGATGACCATGTTCTGTTTTTTTTTTCGGGGGGGGGATTCTGGTTTTTCACCTTTGCTGTTCTGGTTTTCAACTTTTCAATGTTGGCGCCTCTGCCTCAGAGAGACAAATGCAGCTGGTAGTGACTTTGTATGGCTTCTTTGGTGAATTGCATGCAACTGAATTTAATATATTTAACATAACACCACACCTTCCTTGTGGATTCACATTTACAGTCAACTTGAGAGGGGGAAATTAAGGATAAAAAAAGGGGGTATCACTGAGGATGCCCAAAGAAGGTAGGAGGTGACACAAGTCACTGTGTCTCTTGATGTGGGTGTGTGGTTCTTTTAGGATGTGCAGTTATGGAAGAAAGTTTAGTTCTTCTCGCTTGTAAAGTACATCTCCATCAAGCTGTCTTTCAGTTGTGATTAGGAAAGGTTGAATGGAAATGCCAACAAAAAAAATGTTTCAAATCAAGTTCTACACTCATGAGATGAAAAACTTTATATGCTGATTAAGATGTGGTTTAGAGAAAAATGAAACAACTTTTGAAGGCAGGAAATTCTCATCAACCCCTCTCCATTTTTCTCTTGGATGTTGTGTGATGACATATGCTCACAAGGACATTGTCAAAATTGTTTAAAGGTAGATAATGAAAATGCACTTGAGGGGCTTTTCAGTTTGCACTGAGTTCGCTTGACAAATGTTCCTTACCTCGTTCACATCTTCTCAAAAAACAGGTGGAGGTACGCCATAGTGGCCGAATGGTTATGGCGCATGCCACATAACTGCAACATCCCTGGTTTGATTCCAGTAAGGGACCTTTGTTGCATGTCATACCCATCACTCTCTCCCCTTGTTTCCTGTCCTCCGCTTCACTGTCCACTATCCAATAAAGGCACAAAATAATGTGTACCAAAAACAAATTCCACCAGCCTTGGTCGTGTGGCTAATAAAACAATCTAATCTAATCTAAAATGCAAAAAAAAAAAAGACAGGTGGAGGGAACTGACTTCTTTCTTTCCTTCTTTCTTTTTTTATTTTCCCCCTTTTTTTCTCCCCAATTGTATCAGGCCAATTACCTCACTCTTCCGAGCCATCCCGGACGCTGCTCCACCCCCTCTGCTGATCCGGGGAGGGCTGCAGACTACCACATGCCTCCTCCGATACATGTGGAGTCGCCAGCCACTTCTTTTCACCTGACAGTGAGGAGTTTCGCCAGGGAGACATAGCACTTGGGAGGATCACGCTATTCCCCCCAGTCCCCCCCCCCCCCGAACGGGGGCCCCGACCGACCAGAGGAGGCACTATTGCAGCGACCAGGACACATAACCACATCTGGCTTCCCACCCGCAGACACGGCCAGTTGTGTCTGTAGGGACGCCCGACCAAGCTGGAGGTAATACGGAGATTTGAACCGACAACTTCCGTGTTGGTAGGCAACGGAATACGCCCATTTCACGCCGCGGCCATGTTGGATTAAAAAAAACCAAGTGGTGGGAATTTAGCCACGCCCCCTTCGTACTCAATCGGAAATCAATGCAGCCGGGGCCAGCAGCAAACGTGGTTTGGACTACCAACCTCGAGCACCTACCGTCGTTTACCACAATATGAAAACTAAGCTGGATCTTTTCTTTTTCGAGTACTTTCTGCCTCTCCTGTGCCAGTGAGGAGAGACACACACACAGGGCTGTATTCAAAGAAGCTGTTTAATCACAATAAAATAAGAAATAAGATACATTTCCTTTTTATACTGTACATTCAATATTTATACATTAGATTGTCCCATCTACAATATTTTCATTCTTTGTCCTTTAACTTTAACAAAACTGTTGGTTCATTTTAAACTAAAATATGTTGGGTCAACTGTCATTCTGTTGTAGCAATAAACTGGAACTCGCTACCAACTCAAATCATCAATTGTTTACAAAACTAAGATAGTGATTGCTCATCTCAAGGTGTGGGCTAAAAAATGGGACTGTACTGAAATGAAGTTAAATATGTTTCAATCTATCTAAGGTTTATGTGCACTATTTTCTTGTCAGCTGAATTTAACAAAGGTTTAAAACAGTGGTCCCTGAAAATTTGTTAGGAGAGCACACACAGTCCACAGTTGGTTGACTGTTCCACTTAGTGAAAGGGGTATGACTCCATCAAAAATGTGGTACTCCTTTATGCGTCTTATTGACTGTTCGACGTGTATTCTCAAGCCAGCAATACTCTGTGTGTCTGTGAGCTCATCACAGCTAAACTGTCCACTTGGGCCTAAAAATGCAGGGATGACAAGTTTTACATCTATTTCATCGAGCAGGTCTTTGATAAGGAAGCCCTTATCGGCCATGACCTCATCACCTGACTCTAAGAGGTCCAGAACACCTGACCTCTTAGTTATCTCCTTATCAGAAATACATCCTGTGTATAGATTACTTACCAGGCTAACTGACCCTGAGGGAGTGATCCCAATTAGGGATTTCAGTGTAGTGTTACTTTTATAATGGGAGTATGTCATGGTGTTCAAAACCTTCGAACTAGCTGTCTCGATGCGTATCTCTGTGCAGTCTAGTATCACTCTTGTGTTTGGGTAGAATTCCCTGAATACTGGTGGCATTAGATCGTCTACTGCTGCTCTACTAGGCCATATTGGGAGGGTCCCTAACATAAAGAGCAAATAGTTGGCCCACGTCGTACAGTTCCTGCTGACTGTGGCCGGCGACACATTGAATCGTACAGATAAATCCGGAGCAAAAAAGCCCTGCCTCACATGGCACAAGAACAGGAAAAACTGATCAGTCAGCGATAAATGCTCTGCATGGAAGCCAGACACAGAAATGTGTTCTAGGTTATGGCTGTTCCTTTGCATTTGAGTCCATCGCACCATGGACTCTGCAGTAGGCTGTAAAGCTAAGAAGAGTGCTTTGAGGGTGTGGTAATCCTTAAAACCAGTGTAAAACCTGATCAGATTGGGCGCACACTGGAAGCGTTCTAGACCAAAACGCTCACTTTTCAGCTTTTTATTTTCGTCCTCCAGGAAAGCGATGCGTTTCTTTACTGTGTCAAGCTGGTCTTCCACAGAAAGGGGCTTCACGTCGTAGTCATGATCAGATAGAGTCGCCCAAACCTCACTGGACACATGAGGATATGTCATACATGTGGGAAGCAATATAAATCCACACATTTTCCTGTTATCAAGATGATGTGTCAGAACAGAGCTATCCACTATTGAAAGATTAGTGAATATATATATATATATATATATATATATATATATATTATACAATGCAGTAATCTACATGTTTGAAAAATTGTATTGTACTGACATTAACAACTGACCTATCTCCCTCATGTTCCTCTTCATGTTCCTCTTCATCTTCTTCCGCTTTTAAGTCACCAATGCGACTACAAACAGGAGCAAACATTTTTCAACGTCAAACTTCTGTGTCCCTTTTAATGTTTTAGTCACAGTGAAACTGGTCACCCCAATATTATTTAACTGGCTGTACATGGTGCAACCTCTGCAGCTCAATGCATACAGTAAATAAATTAATGAAAATGTCCGGTTTTCTGTGGTAGGTTTGCGTGTTGCTGAACTGTTGTATATTATATTTTTACCGATCTTAAGCAAGCCAGCTGCTTTATCAGCGATGTTAATGGCAAGACACTGCTACGTGTCTTTGAAGTTAATGGCCTCATTTTCTCATTCCCGCTTGCTGTGGAAATTAGCTTATAAGAACACAATCTGAGATAAGTACATGGTGGGATATATTCATTTTCACTTAATATAATTTACTGTTGTTTTTTTCTGGTTGTTATGAGCTCTCCATTTCCATGGAAATATATTTGGAATATTCAAAAAAGCGAGATTCATGAGCTTGGTGTTTTACTGTAAAACAGATTGTAACCTGACATCAACCCTGTCGTTTGTATTCATACTGAACATGTATACGGGCTTACTGCGCATATTAAGTGACATTCTCCTGTTCTCGGTCAGGTCACCAGTTCTACCTGCACTAAAAAATGATGAATTAAATACATATTTTTATTTGTATGAATTTATGTGTCATTTATCAGATCAGACCCCCGTCCCTACCCCAACCAAACCCCCACCACCGCCGCCGCCAAAATCTCACTCTGAACTCAGTTCAAAACTTGAGAGCCCTGCTTACGGGTGTGCAGGCGTTTGGGGAAGCGGTGAAACGTCAAGGATTTATCTCTTTCCCTTCTTTGATAGGAGTTGCAGGGTGGTACACAGCAGTACGACATGTTGCTTCCAGCAGCGTTTTCAACGAAGTAAGAAGGGGCGTGGCTAAGTTCCCACCACTTGGTTTTTTTTTTTTAATTCAAGATGGCCGCGGCGTGAAATGGGCGTATAGACTGCTACACTACCCGGACGCGATATCATGAACCCTACATAGCCCTCGCCAAAATCCCGTACCCTGTCCCAAATCTCGCGAACGGACGCCGGATTTCCGCTGCGTTGCTAAGGAAACAATCAACTATCAACTCGGTGCGAAGCAAAGCTAACGTTAGCTACCTTCAATTTTGTAATTTTGTATTTTTCGCAATTTTGGACAGCTGGCTGCTTTTGTAATTTTGGACTGCTGGCTGTCAACAACAGAACGGAGGTAAGTAACGTTAGTTGTCTGAAAATGAACATATATCTAATAAATAGACTTTCTCACATTTAAGAAAGCTGATCAGTAAGTTGTTACCTGTGTATAAAAAGCAATCTCACTATTTACCAGCTAGCTAACTTACTGCACAAGTAGAGTTGACTTTGTGAAGGAAAGTGAGGTTTAACATGCCAAAACGCGCACTCCAGATGAACTTCCCCTCGCTGCACACCCATAAGTCCCTTCCTATCTCTCTCGCCCCCTCTCTCTCGACCCGCACGCACACACACACACACACACTTTCTGTCTGCTCATCCCCTACTTCCTTTTGCTTTACAGAAATGGCAGATATTCTTTGCTGTCAGATTTGCAAGCCCACTCAGATTGCAGAGGAGAAAGCAAAAGAGCTCGAGGTTAGGTGCAAGTATTTTTTTAAGAGTAGTGTAGTGTAATAAGCTGACACTTATTTAAAGATGAACCAACAAAACATTTGAAAATATTCGTTTTGATTGTTTTGCTCACCATGTTACCCCATATTGTGGCAGTCATAATTCACTGTTGTTACCGTATTGATTTGCCACAGTCCAAATCTCATCTTTACACTGCTATCTCGAACCCACTCGCCATTTCATGCAGTCATATCTGTCGATTGGGTTGAAATTATGATTGTGAGGGAAAGAATAGCCTTAAGTTGACTAACCTAACAATTTTAGGTTACAAGGTCTGCCTCTGCTCCTTGGATACGTTATTGGTATTATATTAATGTTGATTGTGGATAACTTAGACAGGTTAAATTGTGGGTGTACAGCGTTTCCTTGATGAGCGCTAACCCCATAACAACATATTTTCGCGTTGCTACGGTGGCGCACACGTGACAAAGCCAGAAACGGGATTTTAGCGAGGCCTATGTAGGGTTCATAATATCGCTACCCGGACGCCCGGAACTGACTTCTTTCTCATAATGCAATGTGTGCACCTTGGTATGATAAGCAACACAATTGGTCTGAGCCTTTTCCCACTATTTACAGGCATGAAAATCACTCACCTTTCGGCGAAATTCGCCGTTTTGAATCCAAAATAGGTGACCTACGTGAATCGTGTAGATCCAATGAAAAATACTTTTTGGGGGGGCGGGGGGGGTATGGACCGGACATGGAGTTATACACGAGAGCGCGGAGCCATGGTGAGCTGGCCTATCGAATTCGAATTCGCCTTTTTCATTGACAAAAATATTCCCCCTACGAGCGCGAGGGGCCTCGCGTTGTGGAAAAGAGGGATGTGGTGTATTGGATCGAGCTCTCGGTGCTCGATTGTGTTGGACTGTCACCACTACTGAGTTCTGTAATACACTGGTCGAGCCTAGTAATGTGTGATGTCTCCGTCAGTAAAGATCAAACTTGTGCCGCATCCTCGTCTCCGTGTACTTATATATATTAGTGATTAAGTTAGTAACCCACGAATAGTAACACTACAATAGTGTGCATAAGAGAAGTCACAACACGCGTCACCATTCTTCTCAGGGAAGGTACCGCTACCCGATTGGTTCGTGAAGTGCTTGTGCTGACCAAAGCGATTGATGGAGCAGCGCGCGGGGCTGAGCATTCCATGGGGCTGAGGAAAGACGACTCTTTGGACTAACGTTAGCTGACTGATGCCTGCCTGACTGAATTTGGTGAGCGTTTCAATCATTTCAATATTTCCTGATGTATAACGTTACTCAGGAGCTCTGTTGACATAGCCTAGTCCTACATGATTTCAGGTAGCTAATCTATCACTAGCTAGAGATTTAATAAAGAATCCACGTGTCATCGACGCATACGTTAGCTATATTCCACACAGACAGGTGGAGAGATTTGCGTCTTGTGGAAAATTGTTAGCTAGCTAGTTAGTAGGGTAACGTTAGCTAACGTTAGCTTACACCGTATACGCGGCAGACTAGGTTGTATAGCTAACGTTATCCCACAAAAAGAAACACGATGAACGTTAACTGTTGGTTAATTCTCAAAATCTCTAAAACCCATTTCAGGACGTGTGGACTGAGGAACTGGTGCGGTGGGAGGCTGAGGTAAAGTTAACGCTAGCTAGCTAATGTTAGCTAGCTTTTTGTGTTCTAAGTTAGCTAACTCACATTGTAGAATCTGAGTCAACAAATTAGCTAACGTTACGTTAGCGAACGTTAACAGTATCATAATTTCACTGTCCTATGTGAATGTGTCACAGGACAGGCTTTCTCAAAGAACTGCACTGTAACCGTCGATTTATGAGTGGCGCAAGCCTGGGGGCTCTCTAGTGCCTGGCTGTTCCAGGATCACGCTAAAGCGCAGGCGAGCGTAGCGAAATACATCGTGTAACTTTACATTCACAGAATTATGTTGAGTAATGTTAGTCAGTGGAAGGGACGTAATGTTACTTATTAACCTACTATATTGTAACTGTAAATACCGGATACCTTTTAATCTGAAATCCAACTATGTATGTAGGCCTAACGTTTTCAATTTTAGTCCGTGGGTTAGGGTAACGTCAGGCCTATAGTCTAAGTTACTTATCTGAACTTTTGAAACACTCGTTTACACATCTGATTTCAAGTGGACAGATATATCTGTATAACATGTAACGTCAGATCCAAGTGTGAACAACCACCACTTATCAATTAGGCTAGAAGTCAACCCTACTAACGTTAACATTGTTTTTCCAGAATGAGTGTGTTAGGAGAGAAAGATGTTCTTGTAAAACAAGTGGATGCAGGCATCAAATGCAGCTGGAATTGGTCGTGGCTTAAACTAGAAGGGAAAATAAGAGTGAAAGAACAAGAGCTCTCATTCCATCTGTCAGATGTCTTCCGGAAGATCAATAAACAAGGATTCGCATGGTGCATTCTCTGCCAAAAAGATATAATCTACACCCATACACATGTTGTTAGTATTCCTATCTTGTTTTGCCGCTATTACCCTATATTAAAGCTGCGCTCTTGCACATTTCATGAGAGAAGTTGTTAGTCTCGTTTCTTATATAGCATAATGTGAACATATACATACTGTCTTGTAATTATGCTTGATTTTTCTCTCAAAGTGCACCAGATTGATGCATTTAAATATAAAATGTTCAAAATTTTCTTCTGGGGGAGCATGCCCCCGGACCCCCCTAGAGGGTCATATCCTTCTCACCTTTTTCATCCGTTTTCATGCCTGTATTTAAAATCATAGTGTTCTTTGTGCAATGTTTCTTGCAGACCACTTGAAGGTAGTAGGAATATTTTTGGTAGAAGGACATGCATTGCTTGGAGAAGAGCTGACAGCTATAGTCATTCCTTTTCCAAGCTGCTTATCCTTATTAGGGTCGACGGAGCCTATCCCGGTGCTCATTGGATGGAAGGCAGGAAAACACCCTGGACAGGTCACCAGTCCATCACAGGGCAGACAGACACATTCACACCTAGGGGCAATTTAGTATCTCTGATTCACCTGACTTAGTACATGTCTTTGGACTGTGGGGGGAAGTCGGAGTGCCCGGCAGGAACCCACGCAGACATGGGGAGAACATGCAAACTCCACACACAAAGGACCCTGCTGGCTGGCTGGGAATTGGACCCAGGATCTTCTTGCTGTGAGGTGATAGCGCTAACCACTGCACCACCATGCCACCTAACTGCTAGATATTTTCTCTGTTCTCTATAGACCTTTACACTGAGAGCTACATGCACACATGACAGATATGCATAAGCAAACTCAGTCGTATGCAGATTACGCAAACTAGTGAGCAATAGCTGACACTACCAGAGGGCATTAGCTGGAGTAAAACTTTCAGTGGTGGCCACATTGATAAATTGCAATCATCAGCCAGTTAGAGTTAAATATTGTTAATCTTGGCACAAAAAAAAACGAGTTTCTTACCATGTTTTGTGCCATTTAAAACATCCAAAATGTATACTGCTTAAAAACAAAGCCTTTAGTGATGCAACAAATAAAAGGTTGTATAGCTCACTGGTCAGGAAAAACTATTAGTTTTGGTTTTATTCGACACAGGCTATGCCCTCTAACAGGGCTCTAATGCTCAACCATTTATCTACGCGGTGTAGTGTACTGAAATTTAAATGTACACTACCGTTCAAAAGTTTGGGATCACATTGAAATGTCCATATTTTTGAAGGAAAAGCACTGTACTGTTCAATGAAGATAACTTTAAACTAGTCTTAACTTTAAAGAAATACACTCTATACATTGCTAATGTGGTAAATGACTATTCTAGCTGCAAATGTCTGGTTTTTGGTGCAATATCTACATAGGTGTATAGAGGCCCATTTCAAGCAACTATCATTCCAGTGTTCTAATGGTACAATGTGTTTGCTCATTGGCTCAGAAGGCTAATTGATGATTAGAAAACCCTTGTGCAATCATGTTCACACATCTGAAAACAGTTTAGCTCGTTACAGAAGCTACAAAACTGACCTTCCTTTGAGCAGATTGAGTTTCTGGAGCATCACATTTGTGGGGTCGATTAAACGCTCAAAATGGCCAGAAAAAGAGAGCTTTCATCTGAAACTCGACAGTCTATTCTTGTTCTTAGAAATGAAGGCTATTCCATGTGAGAAATTGCTAAGAAATTGAAGATTTCCTACACCGGTGTGTACTACTCCCTTCAGAGGACAGCACAAACAGGCTCTAACCAGAGTAGAAAAAGAAGTGGGAGGCCGCGTTGCACAACTGAGCAAGAAGATAAGTACATTAGAGTCTCTAGTTTGAGAAACAGACGCCTCACAGGTCCCCAACTGGCATCTTCATTAAATAGTACCCGCAAAACACCAGTGTCAACATCTACAGTGAAGAGGCGGCTGCGGGATTCTGGGCTTCAGGGCAGAGTGGCAAAGAAAAAGCCATATCTGAGACTGACCAATAAAAGAAAAAGATTAAGATGGGCAAAAGAACACAGACATTGGACAGAGGAAGACTGGAAAAAAGTGTTGTGGACGGATGAATCCAAGTTTGAGGTGTTTGGATCACAAAGAAGAACGTTTGTGAGACGCAGAACAAATGAAAAGATGCTGGAAGAATGCCTGACGCCATCTGTTAAGCATGGTGGAGGTAATGTGATGGTCTGGGGTTGCTTTGGTGCTGGTAAGGTGGGAGATTTGTACAGGGTAAAAGGGATTCTGAATAAGGAAGGCTATCACTCCATTTTGCAACGCCATGCCATACCCAGTGGACAGCGCTTGATTGGAGCCAATTTCATCCTACAACAGGACAATGACCCTAAACACACCTCCAAATTGTGCAAGAACTATTTAGAGCAGAAGCAGGCAGCTGGTATTCTATCGGTAATGGAGTGGCCAGCGCAGTCACCAGATCTGAACCCCATTGAGCTGTTGTGGGAGCAGCTTGACCGTATGGTACGCAAGAAGTGCCCATCCAACCAATCCAACTTGTGGGAGCTGCTTCTGGAAGCGTGGGGTGCAATTTCTCCAGATTACCTCAACAAATTAACAGCTAGAATGCCAAAGGTCTGCAATGCTGTAATTGCTGCAAATGGAGGATTCTTTGACGAAAGCAAAGTTTGATGTAAAAAAAATCTTATTTCAAATACAAATCATTATTTCTAACCTTGTCAATGTCTTGACTCTATTTTCTATTCATTTCACAACATATGGTGGTGAATAAGTGTGACTTTTCATGGAAAACACAAAATTGTTTGGGTGATCCCAAACTTTTGAACGGTAGTGTATATAGCTGGCCAATCACCACAAGCTTACTCCCTTTGAAATCCAGTCCATATAAGAAGACCCTGGCACTTTGTATTCACGTTTCATCAGTGCCTTCCCTCCAACTTAGTTTTCTGGATGATGTCTGTGATGAAAAGTTCAAAAGAAGACTTAATGTCCTGCACATGAGTAATTGCCAACTGCGTTGGTACTCATGGCTCATTCGTTGGGCAAGACCATTCAATTTCACCATTTGTTGACATCCATGTTTCTCCTCCTGCAGGCTGCTGACGGGCTGGTCCTGCGGCTGGCTGCTGACGAGCTGGTCCTGGGGAGGACTGAGGGTCAATATCATCCTCTTCTTCAATCTCACTGTCAGACTCCAAATTGACAGAGACATGATCCTCATTTTCAGAAAATTCTTCATCTTCCAAGCTGAAAGACACTCCTTTCACACTAGCTTCTATCTCTTCAAAATGTATTTCTTAAGGCCCTCTGAGCAGAGATTCGTTTTGCCATGCTGATCGATTGTGGTTAGGAGCCACACGCACAAATCTATTTATTTGTTATCTCCCTCCCCCAATTGGCAGCTTGGGTGCAGTGTTAGAAAATATTGAATGTTTTGAAATAAAATTGAAGGAGCAGACACGTTCTTGTGCGTGAAATGTAACAATGTTGAAACCTTTTGTGTGTGTGTGTGTGTGTGTGTGTGTGTGTGTGTGTGTGTGTGTGTGTGTGTGTGTGTGGTGTGGTTTCACAGTAAAGAGTGCAGGACATGCTGGAGCAGACAGGTTCTGTGCTTGAAACACACACTCACACACACACACAAGGCCCAGGTCGGAATAAGACGCTACACAATTTTCACACTTTTATTACCCTCGGGTCTTCTTTTACATATTCTTCACAGAAAATGAGCCAAGGCCAATGACTCTCAGCTGAAAAAAAGAATTCATTGTATCACTTCTCTTTTACTGAACATTCAAAATGGGTCCCACAGCCTCGACCACCCCACAATGGGATAAATACTTGTAAATTTGTTCTTCAGTAACAAGATCAAGCCAAATTTTCAAGATAGATAGAAATGATATTGATTGAGCTTCGTTAAATTTCAGAGCAGATGCATTGAGGGTCACCACAGAACTGCAAACATGTTGATGTGTTCATAGGCCAGTTATAATGGAAGAATTGACACATGAATTACATTCCACTTAGCTGTTTTCCTCCTACCACAGAAACAGACATCTTCACACAAGGGCTCCACTCGTGATTTCCGTTTTCCCATAATCCATCAGTGGGCTGAAAAATATCCTGTAGCGGCAATGCAAAATGCCGAATAGTCCAATAAAATTAAATGGAAGGTGCTGGTTTTAATAGCTTCCAGTTTTTCTGTACAGTTCCCTGAGGCAAACTCGCATACCTCCTGGGATTTAATTTCCTCACCACATTGCTTGTTGCACAATATTTAATTAAGTTGCATGTCTAACAATTATGCATTGCTTTCCACGTCAACTGCAAACTTCATACAGCTCAGAAAATTTAAAACTGAGGGTGGTTGCCACATACTGACAAATCAGAAAATGACAGTGATTTACTGTTGGCTCTTGTTCCTCCACAGGTTCTCATTGCATCATGCATTTCATCACTTGTTTACACAAGGTAATCCATTGAAAACTAATTCACCCTAACATGCGCCCCCCCCCCCCCCCCATGTCCCTCTGGCTGCTCATGAAATTGTGAAATCAATAAAGTTTTCTCATGCAGAAGTAGTAGCCTGATGGAAAATTAGACAAATGCTATTTAACATTCGCAGGGGCGAAACCACAAATATAAATAAATAAACAAATAAACAAATAGAAAAACTACAAGAGGGGGCAGAACCGAGGCTACCGTCTCTGGCGCCATCTACATTATATGCTGGTTAGCTGGCTTATATATTGGTTTGCATACATTAGTTTGCTGGCCTATACGTTGGTTTGCCTGTTTATATGTTAGTTTGTATACATCAGCTGCTCACTAACCAACTGAAGACCAAATCTATACAAATTATGCTTAAAGAATGATGTCTTATACACTCAAATCTTGCATTTACAATTCATAACCTATACTCAGTCTATTTTTGCTAGATCACTGAAAAAAAAGAAAGAAAATGGTTTGCATTTGGGCGGCATGATGGCTCTGCGGATAGTGCTGTCGCCTCACAGCAAGAAGGTCTTGCTGTCGGAAAAAACCTCGTATGTCTGGCTGCCTGTATCGACAGGTGTCCTGCCAAGGTACTATCCCCTGATGGAAGTGTGCCCCTGGCTGAAACCTAAGCTTGTTTTTCGCTATTTACCAAACCAAACATACAAATAGCACACATCAAGATATTCAGCCTCTTCGGCTGAATCTACAACACCAAATGTTAAACAAAGCAATGCCTACTTTTGACTCTATGGCCCTTGGAGCCGCCAGGGGTACACTTCCTGTCAGTGGATACGTACCTTGGCATGACCAATCCTGCTTTCTCCGCTTTGTCGGTATCGTTACTTCCTCCATTCGTTCACTTCCTCTGACCAAAAAACCTGTCAGATTACCATCACAGCACAGAATGTGAGGTGAGGTGGATTAGAATATCGGGAGATCTGATTCAGAGCGCTTTTTAGCGAACATTAGTAGTAACAACAGCATGCTTAAACAGACAACCTAGTTGTGTATGCTAGATAGGTGCAACCAAGTGTACAATTGGGAGTTTGGGGGGGGTGTCACAAACTTTTTTTTCTTCAGCAAACTGAAAATTAATTGGAAATAAGATTTGCAGGGTTCATAAAAGGAAGACATATTTAGCACATTTTCTGCTGTGTATTGGGGGTGACAGATTGGTATTGTATCAGTATTGGGGGAGGCATGACCCCCCCCCCCCCAGAGAATGTGTGGTTATGCCCTAGAACATCCGCTAATAAGGCACTTGGTCTTCCGCCTATCCTTCCACCTATGTTCAAAATGTTATAGCCATTTTAGGCTAGCTTCCTTTCTTAAACTAGCTTGCTTTCATGCTAGGTGCCTGTGAGCAATGGGCATTTAGGCTGTATTTTGGGGAGGGTGTTTTTTGGGATCAGGGCTGTGTCAGCTGGAAAAATAATTTGCTCTCAGCCGTAACTAGATTTTGCCCTCAAACTGTCCACAGCTGAATGAACTGACAACCAAGATGTGTACAATGGCCAGATCAAGAATGGTGTCAGGCAGATCAAACCTGGGAGCCTTAATTTTCTCACGTGGTGTGGAAGATTGACCTTTGATGCGATAAACAGGGGGGTAAGGTCATGTTTCTTGACTGACTGCCAACAGGGGGCAATGTTTTTTCATGGGTCAGATTCCAGTGAAGGGTTTTTCATTCTTGTAATAAATTGTTGTTTCATCTTTAAAATAAATATACACAGGTAATGTACCTTGATAATCAGAGTTAATATTGTCCCAAGGTGTGTGTGTGTGTGTGTGTGTGTGTGTGTGTGTGTGTGTGTGTGTGTGTGTGTGTGTGTGTGTGTGTGTGTGTGTGTGTGTGTGTGTATCAGCCCTATGATGGCCTGGCAGCCTGTCAAGGGTGTCTCCCCGCCTGCCGCCCAATGACTGCTGGAATAGGCTCCAGCATCCCCGCGACCCTGAGAGCAGGATAAGCGGTTCAGATAATGGATGGATGGCTGGATGGATGGAGTAGACTGAGAAATCCATTTCATTCCATCCTTTTGAAAAAGTTTGTCCCTAGAGGAAACGAAGAACAAGAAAGTCACTAGTCACTTCGACTTACGATATAGCAAGTCATATTTTCAATTAACACTTAATTATTTCCTTTTTTAGTGTTAGACAGGAAAAGAAAGTCAACATGATTGAGTTTTCATTCAAATCACACAGTTCACTGTTGAAATACTAAAACAGAAAAAGGGGGTAGGACTAGAAAGTTTTTTTTAAACTTCTGCCTACTCCTTTTCGAACTGCCGAGATTTAAAACAAATGTTTGATGATGATATTGCTTGCTTGTTTTTTTTTCTTTTGTTTTCTTTTATTATACATTTAAAAAAACGTTCGAAATAATAAATAAATAAAACAGTTTGGTCAGGCACACTTGAGTATTAGTTTTACAAGCTCTGTAGGTTTAAAAACTTAAAGGAAAAGACTATTAAGCTGAATAGTACACATATAGTGTTGTATAGCTCTGCACTAATCTACTGACATTAGCACTAATTTCAACTCATGTCTGAAAGTGTGATGTAGAAATTTAACTTACAATAGAGAGATATCCTGCAGGACCTGAAGAAGCATCCCTGCTGTGGTGAAACCGAAGATGCACTATAAGAAACAGCCCAAGATGGTGCTCAAGACAGGACCGGACTATGGCCAGGGCATGAACCCTATCAGGCGGCTGGCCCAGATCCAGCAAGCCAAGGAGGTGGTCTCAAAATATTTGTTTGAGTTTGTATCCATATCAAGAGAAAACCACTTTGACTCTGCTGTTATTTGCCTTTTCCTCCTGAGTTTACAACACAGTAGTAAACATTCTGTAATACAAATTGAACTATAGTTGAGCTTGCAGAAACTATAAATGAAAGATCCATTGGTATTCACAATTCATCAGTCATAATTTACACAGGAATTAACCAGATCACTGCACTGTTCAGCATCTTAATCAACTGGTATCAATTATTTGAACAATTTCAGTTGATAAATATATTATTTATTGATTATGATGTATCTATCAGATAGAAAATCTATCTATCTATCTATCAAATAGACAATATTGCAAGTGTTTGGTGTGCACATTAACCAGCTGATATCCTGAAGCCTCATTCACACTAGCGCTAACTACAGTTGTCGCTCCCAGTTTTATTGCTTTATCTGTTTTAGTTCACACTCAGCTATGACCACTAATAGTAAAAATTCCTGGTTGAAAAAGGTTGTGACATTTGAAGTTGACTTTTCTCTGCAAATAAGCTTGGTTGTGTGTGTATGGACAGGGACGGAAGGTGACAACTAGTAGTTGATGCGCAGTAATGAACTGTACAACACTCTGAACAATTCATCCATCATCAAAACAAAGCCGAGGGAAGCCGATCATGGTTCATCTTGTAGAGATGGTGAGACAATATTCTTTATGTTTATTGGCTATTTCTTTTTGCTGCATCTGCTGCCGGAGAAGAGGTGAAAACACATGCCTTCTCTGGCTCTTCTTGGCAGGAATAAACAAAACTTTAAGAGCCGCATCCATATTTGTTGACAATAGACATCACATAACATGCTGCGCTATACATGTAATGCAAGATTTATGTACAGAGCAACTATTGCACGTCAACAAACTTACTGACTGCACTGTAAACACAGGAGCAAGCCCTGTTACTTCATACACATAATAATAATATTACTTTTATATAGCGCTTTTCTAGACATCCAAAGCGTTTCATATTGAAGGAGGTAACTCACTTCAACCACCACCAATGTTTAGCACAGGGTCGTCAATTGGGTATGGCAAGGTGTGTCAGCTGCCATACCTTGGCTGCTTGGTCAGTGTGAAATAATATACAGTGCTGCTTGAAAGTTTGTGAACCCTCCAGACAGGGTCACTGTTTTTGTAAAAAAAAAACATTAAAATAAGCTTATTACACATACATCCAAATCCTAATTTGTAAAGCACACCTTTCAAATAATGGACACACATGCAAAAAGCGATATATTTTCATTATTTAATTCAACAAAGGTGGTTTATTTCACAAAAACTGAAAATTTAACATGTGCGAAAGTATGTGAACTCTTGCATTAGTAGCTTGTGGCTCCTCCTTTTGCAGCCATTACTTCAACCAAACGTCTTCTGTAACCACTAACCAGTCTCTCGCATCTGCTTCTGGGGATTTTTGCCCAATCCTCCTTGCAGAACTCAGCCAGTTGAGAGAGGTTGGAGGGACATCTGGTATGTGCCAACTTCTTCAGGTCTTGCCACAACATTTCAATTGGATTAAGGTCCGGACTTTGACTGGGCCAATCCAGAGTATGAATCCTCTTTCTCTGAAGCCATGCCTTTGTAGTTTTGCTGGAATGCTTTGGGTCATTGTCTTGTTGCACAATCAATTTTCATCCCAGCATCAACTCCCTGACTGATGGCAGGAGATTCTGGTCAAGAATTTGTTGATATGCCGGAGAATTCATGGTTCCTTGGATAATATGGAGTCGTCCAGTTCCAGAAGCAGAAAAGCAGCCCCAGACCTTCACATTTCCACCACCATGCTTCACTGTTGGGAGGAGGTTATTTTCTTCACAGTGTTGGCTTTTCTCCAAACATGTTGGTTTTGATTGTGACCAAATAATTCTATTTTGGACTCGTCTGTCCAGAGAATGGACTTCCAGAAGGCCTCTGGTTTGTCCAAGTGCTCTCTGGCAAAGTTGAAACGGGCAGCTTTGTTCTTTTTTGAGAGCAGAGGCTTCCTTCTAGCAACCCTCCCATGAATGTCATGGCTATTCAATTTTCGTCTGATTGTAGATGCATGCACATTTGTCCCAGATGCATCAGAGAGGTCTGCAACTCTCTAGAGGTGATGTGTGGGTTGGCCTTTACCTGATGTATTATTTTTCTGGTGCTTCTGGGTTATAGTTTTGATGGGCGTCCACTTCTAGGCAGAGTTGCTGTCATGTTGACGGCCTTCCATTTGTAAATTATATGTCTTACAGTGGATGGATGGAGCTGGAATCTTTTGGAGATGGTCTTATAGCCCTCCCCAGACTTATGGGCTATCACTACCCTCTTCTTCATGTCCTCGGATATCACCTTTGTTCTCGGCATTGTTGATTTGTATGGGACCACAGTGGTTTGGTTGGTTTCCTCTCTCTTTTAATTCGTGCAGGCCAAACCCTTTCCCAAGGATGTCTCATTTCATTGGTCTGCTTAAATGATTAATTAAGCACCCAAATGTGTTTCACCTCAGTCTGTTACCTGCTTGACTTAACCAATGCAGCTGGGGGTTCACTTACCTTTGCACATACACTAATTCCATGTTTCATGTAGTTTTTGGGCTACTTAAACAAGTCCCACTAAACAAGTAGATGCAATTGATAAACATATATCTGACATTTCATATATAAAAACTGGTGATGATAAAATAAGAAAATCATGGTAAAAAAACAGAAACATCTAAACTGCTCAAGGGGTTCACATACTTTCAAGCAGCACTGTATTTCAATTACACATTTCTCAGTGTTTTAAATGATCCTATTACTGTAGCAAAATCATTCATTGCACGAAGTCGAATCAAATCGAGTGAGTCGGCACCTCGCTCGGCTCATCTCCTGTCTTTCGGTCGTCAATGACTCAATAGAGTAGCTCTCTCTCTCTCTCTCTCTCTCTCTCTCTCTGAGCGGAAGTGCGAGTGAGTGAACGGAGCGACAGCGTTTTTTTGCTTCGGTGTGAGCTAAAATTTCTATGCTTTCTCTTTCTTTTCTGTATCTATTTTCGTGATTAGTTTGTTGTTAGGTGGTCAATTTTTTGGGGTGTAGTTTGGTGGTGCGGTTGGCAGCCGGGCACCATGCCCGTTGTTAGTAGTAGTGCGGAGCTGGAGAAGCTGACACGCCGTCATGCGGTTAAGATATTGCCGAGTGTCGGCTGTTCAGTGGAGGCCAGCTATGCTGTTGGAGAGGTTGTCGGGTTTGAAAGTGTGAAGTCTGCTTCGCGTATGAACAAAGCTGTTGTCATTTTCTTAGATGACGTGGCCAAAGTTGGAAAAGTTGTGGAAAATGGCGTCGTGATTCGCGACTCTTTCACCCCTGTTCTCCCGCTGGTGAACCTGGCAAAGAAGGTCACTATTTCAAACGCGCCTCCGTTCATTAAGAATGAAGTGTTGGCCACGGAGCTGTCGCGTTTCGGGCAGCCGGTCTCCCCCATTAAATTGGTTCTGCTGGGGTTCAAGTCACCAAAACTAAGACACGTTGTGTGTCACAGAAGACAGGTGTTCATGATCCTCCAGGACAACACGGGCGATTTAAACCTGACTTTCGCGTTCAAAGTAGACGGTTTTAGTTATAACGTGTTTGCCACCTCTGAGACGATGAAATGCTTCGGTTGCGGTGCAGAAGGACATGTGGTTCGGTCTTGCCCTGAGGCCGGACAGCAGACCAGCTCGAACCCGCCTGAAGCGCCGCGGCCCGAGGCGCCGCAGCCTGAAGCCGAGTCTGACTCGCCCGGTGCACAGCAGTCCGCAGAGAAAGTAGAGGAGACCGAGGCAGACACGCAGGACAGGGAGCAGAGTGAGGAACAGGACCAAGCTAAGAGTCGAAATGATGCCGATAATGCCCAGACCAGAGAGAAACCGGAAAAATGTAAGCTGGCAGAGGAAAGGAAATATGATAAAGGTAAAATGAACTGTGGTCAGAGTGTGGAAAGTGTGGTCAGTGAGGAACTGGTAGATGGCAACATGTTTACGGAGGAGACTGGTTTAACAGCTAAACGCAGTAAAAGGAAAATGCCTGACAAAGAGCAGGGTAGTGCCAAGGCCAAGAAAGTGTTGGATGATTCATCGGATGAGGAAAGTGAGTGGACACCATCACAAGAGGATGAAACCATTTTTTATCCCCTCCAGACAATTAGGAAATTTCTAACTGACACTAAAGGGCAAAGGGCGGTTAAAACCGAACAGTTCTTCCCCGATTTGAGATCTTTCGTCAGGTCTGTGGCACGGCTGAGGAAGGAAGAGGGGGCTTTCACTGACCAAGAGGTTTACAGGTTCAAGAAAATCACGACAAAAGTCAAGGCACAATTAATCAGTGATGATTAAGACAAAATTTGTTCTCCTCATATTGTTTGTATGTGCTTTTCTTGTTGCAGAGACAACTTCTTTCCCTTTCATGGCTGATTTGAAGATAGGGTCTTTAAATATAAATGGAGCCAGGAGCGATGTGAAGAGAGCTTCTCTCTTCAAGTTGGTAGAATTGAAAGGGTTGGATGTGGTCTTTATTCAAGAAACTCACAGTGATGCTGTGAATGAAAGTGACTGGAAGAAGGAGTGGCCTGGGGAGGTCTTCCTAAGCCGCAAATTAACTAACAGTGGCGGCGTTGGTGTGCTTTTCCCTAAGGGTTTCAGTCCCTCTTCTTCTGAGGTAGAAGAGAGTGTGTGGTCATATTCTAAAAGTCACAGTACAATATGAGGGTGCGAAATTGATTTTTGTGAATGTTTATGCCCCAGTTTCAGGCGTTGAGAGAATGAGACTACTGAACACCTTATGTGATGTAATTCACAATTGTACCGATTTCTTTTTGTTTCTGGGAGGTGATTTCAATTGCACGGAAAATGCCAAACTAGACAGGAACCATCTAGAGCCTCATCCCGCTTCATCTGCTAAACTTAAGCGGTTGATTGAAACCCATGGCCTACAGGATGTTTGGAGAGGTTTTTACAAGAGTGACAGGCAGTACACGTGGAGTCACTCCAAGGATAATTTGTTATCAGACTTGATCGTTTTTATTGTTTCAAACATAATTTTGGTATCTTTAAATCAAGTCAAATAACTCCTGTTGGTTTTTCTGACCATTGTCTTGTTCAGTGCTCTTTTTTCATTCAGAATGTTAAAGTACGGAGTGCATATTGGCATTTTAATACTGGTCTTCTACATGATAGAACTTTCAGAGAGGCTGTTGAGTTTCTTTGGGCTTTGCATGGAAAAAGCAAGACCACTTTTTCTTCATTACAGCAATGGTGGGATGTAGGAAAGAGCAAGATAAGACAATTATGTCAGGAGTATACTCGCAATGTCACCAAGTACATTACCAGATCTCTTAAAGAACTGGAGATTGAAGTAGTAGAGTTACAGGGTTTAGTGGATTCTACAAGAAATCAAGGGCATATTGAAGCCCTTAAAGCTAAAAAGGCTGCCTTAGCCAACCTGTTGGGCACTACAGCACAGGGAGCTCTGGTCCGTTCACGTTTCATGAATGTGTCTCAAATGGATGCCCCATCACAGTTTTTTTTTTGGTTTGGAGCGAAGGAATGGTCAGAGGAAGATCATTCATTTGTTACGCTCTGGCGATGGAACCACAATAACGGGAACCCCTGAGATCCGCAGATATGCCACCTCCTTCTACAATGATCTGTTTAAAAGTGAATTTGTAGAGGATGCAGAGTTGGCCAGTTCTTTTTATGCTGGACTACCTCAGGTGGACGGTGATACCAATGCGGTGTTAGATGCAGAACTGTCTCTGAATGAACTGTACACTGCTCTCATGAGCCTGGGCAATTGTAAAGCACCTGGCATTGATGGACTGCCCGTTGAATTTTATAAGTCTTTCTGGTCTGTGGTCGGCAAAGATTTGCTGGAGGTGCTTCAGGACAGTTTGTGCAGAGGACAGCTACCGCTGAGCTGTAGAAGGGCAGTTATCACTTTGCTGCCGAAAAAGGGGGATCTACAAGACCTGAAGAACTGGAGACCTGTATCTCTGCTGTGTGGGGACTATAAAATCCTCTCTAAAGTTTTAGCCTTTAGACTTAGAGAGGTGATGAGTAAGGCCATTCATGTTGACCAGACTTACTGTGTGCCCGGCAGGTTAATAAGTGACAATATCACACTAATTGGGCACGTTTTGGAACTCTCTGGGTCATTGGGTGTAGATACTGGTCTCATTTCCATAGACCAGGAAAAGGCTTTTGACCGGGTTGAACACAAGTACCTGTGGCAGACGCTAAATGCCTTTGGGTTCAGCCCAGGTTTCATAGCCAAGATCCAGGTACTGTACCGTGACATTGTGAGTATACTAAAAATTAATGGTGGTTTGGCTGCACCTTTCATTGTACAGAGGGGAGTACATCAAGGATGCGCACTCTCTGGAATGCTGTACTCCCTTTCCATTGAGCCTTTCCTTCACAAACTCAGGGAAAAACTCTCAGGTGTTTTTTTCCCAGGTTGTACCACAGCTGTGAAGGTCTCAGCATATGCAGATGACGTTATGATAATGATTAACAAACAGAGTGATATTGATACCTTGGAGGGGACTGTAGGTCTTTTCAATAGTTTGTCATCTGCTAAGGTAAACTGGGAAAAAAGTAAAGCCGTGATGGTTGGGAAAAGGCCACTTGACAATTTAGTTCTACCGGGAGGGCTGATTTGAAAAAAAGGAGGGATAAAGTACTTGGGAGTTTATTTGGGTGAAGAATCTGTGTTGGAAAAGAACTGGGAGAACATTTTAGAAAAAATAGAAGGCCGGCTTAAAAAGTGGAAGTGGCTCCTGCCAAGCATGTCTTACAGAGGGAGGACGCTTGTAATCAACAATCTAGTATCCTCCTCATTATGGCACAGATTAGTTTGTGTTGACCCCTCTCCAAATTTACTTGCAAGAATTCAAGCTGTTTTAGTTGATTTTTTTGGGATAAATTACATTGGATTCCCCAGGCTGTCCTTTTTCTCCCAAAGGAGGAAGGAGGACAAGGACTTGCACATTTGGCCAGTAGAGGCGCTGCGTTTCGCCTTCAATTCATCCAGAGACTGCTTTATGGCCCGAAAGACTTGGTGTGGAGACCACTGGCACACATAGTGTTGCAGAAGTTTGGTGGTTTGGGACTGCATGACTCACTGTTCCTCATGGATTTGAAGACTGTGAAGTTTCAAACCCTGCCACCTTTCTACCGCGGTGTCTTCACAGTGTGGAAGATGGTGGTGAAAGAGAGGACAAAGCAATGCGACTCCCTGTACTGGTTGTTGAGGGAGCCTGTGGCGCATGGAGGACGTCTGAACACACCCTGCTGGGCAGGATCGGCAGTCACAGAAGTGTTTTGCAGAGCAGGTTTTCTAACCCTTGAATCGGTGGTGAACACTGCTGGACCTGACTTGTGCAATGCAACTGCTCTTGCGGCTGGTCTGGGAGTACGTTCTGTGAGGATCATCAACAAGCTGCTTGAACACTGGAAACGCTGTCTGACGGGGCATGAATTCATCCTGTTGAATGAATACAGCAATGGGTTGATCGTGCCTCATACGGATGATCCTTTTCCTTGTTTAAGTATTCGTCCCAGCTTTGATGACTGTTCAGGCTTTTTTTTTAATGAGAAGAGAAGTACTTTTCTAAATTTAGAAGAAGCAAAAGGCAAATTACTGTATGGAACGATGGTTGAATGTCTAAACAAGGGTAAACTACATGACCGTGTCGACACACCTTGGCGAAGTCATCTGGGCTTGGGAGTCGATGTCAGACCTGCTTGGAGGGGTTTATGCAAACCACCATTAACAAAGAAGATTGCTGACTTGCAGTGGAGGATTGTGCATGGGATAGTAGCAGTTAATGCTTTTCTCTCTGTTATTGGTCAGGGTGTGAGTGATAAATGTATTTTTTGCCCTTACAAAGAAACTGTTTTCCACTGTTACCTGGAGTGCGTGCGCCTGGTACCACTGTTCATGTTGTTGGAGAGTTTATTCAGAAAGGTAGGGGAGGTTTTCTCCAAGCACACTTTCATTCTGGGGTTTGTGTATAAACGAACTGTAAAAGAAAAATGTCAACTGATGAATTTCATCCTGGGTCAAGCGAAACTGGCCATATATGTAAGCAGAAAAAGAAAGATAGAAGACTCAGTAGACACTGATGTAAAGCTGCTGTTTACTAGAATGGTAAAAGCCAGGATTATTCTTGATTTCAATTACAAAGAAATGAAAGATACCCAGCAATTCAGTGCTATCTGGGCTTACAGGGAAGTGTTGTGCTCAGTAAAAGATGACCAATTTGTTTTGTCTGGAGAATTTTTGTGATTTACCTTTTATTTTCTACGCAATTTATTTATTGGCTTGTGGTTTGAATATGATTGTATTTTTCTAAAATAAGTCACTTTTTAAAAATCAAAAATCTCTCTCTCTCTCTCTCTCTCTCTCTCTCTCTCTCTCTCTCTCTCTCTCTCTCTCTCTCTCTCTCTCTCTCTCTCTCTCTCTCTCTCTCTCCCCCCCCCTCTCTCTGCGCGTGTCACTTGTGTTGCTAACTGGCGCGGGCGCCAGAAACAGAGAGGAAGGAGAGCGTGTTCACTGTGTAGCTAGCTAACAACTGTAGCATACGCAATGGATGACTGAAATTAAACGAAAACTCTGAAAGGGAGAGCTTCTTAAAATCCCAAATGAGTCGAGGAATGCTTCGTTATGGAAACAGAATGACCTCGTTGTGACAACAGTAGTAACTGTTGCCTTGATCAGTTAAGTTGGCGGAGATGATTTGTGAACAATTCAGCCATGTTCATTTGGCAAAGATTGGATTATTGAACCGTTGCCATGTCAAGTTATTCGGTGGGTGACGTTTCACTGCTTTATTGGAATTGCTACGAACAGGTAAGATGGAAAAGTGGTTTATTATTATACTGCTGTGTTGTTCTGATGGCCGCCGTGCCTAGCAGTGTGTCGGCTACTACTAGCCTATGTGCTGCTGATTTGGACCGCTGTGCGTAAGAAGTAGCCTGATTAGTTGGTTTGGTTTTCTGTGACTTAGTTTTATTTCTGTATGCTGGTTGTGGGTGTTATTAGCTAAACCTGTCTGAAGATGTAAGTGAACTCGTGCCGTTAAGTGTCACATTTCAAGAGCATGATGACTCTTCTGAAATTGTGATAGCATAGATATGGGTCAGTGCACGGCGCCAGATGAAAAATTTGAAAGTATTTCAATATGTGACTGTTGTGTGGGTCAAATGTTGTGGTTTTGGTCTATTTAATGGAGCTTGTGAGCGCTCTGCAAGGTATGATTCTTCACCAATTTGAATAAATGTGGCAAGGAAAAATACAGTGGTATATAACTATAATGCAACGAGTTATATTGCACACATACTTTAATCAGAACTTCTGATATAACCCTAAAATGTAATACTCTTATAAATTTTAATGTCTGTAATCCCACCTGGGAATTTCGCTCTAGATATCATAACCTGGGTCTAAATTGGAATCATGGGCGTAGTTTGGCTAGGGCAAGTGGGGTCACTCAACCCCCTAGCGTCCAGAGGCGCAAAACTGCAACTCATCCAAAACATTCTGTATAAGATTGAACGTTTGTTGACTCTCGCAAGTAAGTTCTAAAATGTGTCAATGCCAAATATTGACTATTCATGTATTCCGGCGCTTTCTTATACAATGTTATAAACATAAGGTACACAAAATTGTGTTCAAAGAGGCCAGGTTACAAAGAGGCCAATTTTATCATGGCAGTTGGTCGTGGCCATTGTTAGTGTGAATGCTGGGCATTCACACTATTGTTTTGCAGTTCTTTATTTATTTATTTATTTTTCGTCCGCCCATTTTGACACTTTGTAGTTCCTTCATACTTTTAGCTACTGAAACCATTCAGCTATCAAAATGTTCAACTCATTAAGGACATTAGTGCTCCCCTTTCAGATTTTTCATACCTTTTGAACTTTTTGAAATATTCATCTTTTTTCAGACATTTTTTGAATGTGAGTCAATGGGGGACTTTTGCAACCTTTCCACCTCTTTTACTCCTTCATACTTTTAGCCACTGAAACCATTCACACATCAAAATGTTCATCTCTTTAAGCCCATTAAGGCTCACATTTCGTTTTTTTAAAATATTTTATACTTTTAGACATATTAAGCTTTTTCTACTTTTTCAAAACAATGGAAGTCTATGGGGAAAGGTTGAAACCCTCATCACCTTTGAACTGTATCCCCTCCTTCATTTTTTGAGCTAGAAACCCCATTTAAAGCTTAAACAGTTCAGGACATTCAGCTCTTTCAGAATCCTATTCAGATTTTAAAAATATTTTTTTGTTTTTGAACAATTCAGCTCTAAATTTTAGCAATTCGGCCATACACTTTGCCTGTTAGAATGTTCAGTTCTATTGTGACATCACATATCAATTTGAAACTCAACTGCCAGCCTAATTACTGTCAACTCTCAACACCTGGTAGATTTGATCAGCTTCTGCCACTTCTTAACTGCTCTTCCTCTCTCTTCAACCTCCCTCCCTTCCTTCCTACCTACCATCCTTCCTTCTACAACCTTCCTACCTTGCTTCCCACCGTCTTTCCTACCTTCCTACAACCTTACTACCTTCCTTCCTACAACCTTCTTATCTACCTTCCTTCCTACAATCTTCCTACCTACCTACCTTCCTTCCTTCCTACAACCTTCCTACCTTGCTTCCTACCATCCTTCCTACAACCGTCTTACCTTCCTACCTTGCTTCCTACCTTCCTTCCTACAGCCTTCCTACCTTCCTTCCTACAACCGTCCTACCTTGCTTCCTACCATCCTTCATACAACCTTCTTACCTTCCTACCTTGCTTCCTACCTTCCTTCCTACCTTCCTTCCTACAACCTTACCTTCCTTCCTTCAACCTTCCTACCTACAACCTCCCTGCTATCCTACCTTCCTACAACCTTCTTACCCTCCTTCCTACCCTTCCTCTTCATCGCTACTCTTCATCTTCATCACTACCCTTCCTCTTCATCGCTACAGTTCCTCTTCATCCCTCTTCATCTTCATCACTACCCCTCCTCTCATTCTAGCCCTCCTCCTCTCATTCTACCATTCCTCCTCTCATTCTACCCCTCCTTTAATTCTACCCCTCCTCCTCTCATTCTACCCCTCCTCTCATTCTACCCCTCCTCCTCTCATTCTACCCCCCCCCCTCATAACAAATAAAGACAATTTCTTCTGATGTACTGTAGCTCTTTTTTCTTCTATTAGAAGAACAATGTTCAGGTCAGGTTTTGCAGTTCAATGACCTAGGCCTACTTGGGGACTCTTTTACCAGCGGGGGGTCACATATTTCAGGCTATTCAAACCTTTTCCATACATAAACCATTGCTGCAAATGCTTTCAAGTTTTGTTACAGCCTTGTTGTGTGTGTTTGTGATGGGACTGGGAGCACTTTGAAATCTTTGCACCACTTCCACTTTTTCATACTTGAAACTACAGAAACCATCCAACAATCAAACTATTTATGAATTTAGTACATTATGGCAAATTTTTCAGTTTTTTATACCTTTAAAACTTTTAACATATTCAGCCATTTCACATTTCAGTTTCCAGGTATTTCTGGTAGGCTAGTGACTTTCGGACTTTTCCTATTTATCCATTTTCAGCAATGCTTTCGCGATTTCTTCCAGCTGCTCAGCATTTACACGCTTTTTCTGTGGAAAAGCATTTTTCTAGTTTGTTGTTAGTGGTTAGTTTACCCTCAGTGAGAAATAAAGTTTTTTGAATCTAACTGAATGGACGATCCCCGCGCTTAAGCATATCAGCTCCTTCACGCCTCAGGGCGCATACGCTTCCGATGGCCTTACGGTCGCTCCATCCCACTTCTGACACCAATGTAGTGAATTCGGGGGACAACGCAACCACAGGAACTGCCGCGGCCGGGAAGCGAACCCGTGTCGCCCGCACCACAGGAGGCATCGCTAACCGCTCGACTAAAGGGTCAGACCCGGCAGCCAGCGGCCAGCATGTCTACTTATCCATGCACGTTACACATTCATGCCTCTGGCTGTATTAGGGTGACACAACTGTATAAATGAAATAAATGGTTGCAGCTAACTAATGGCGCAGAGCCACATGGTTGAGATGGAATGAGAATTTGAGGGACTTGATTTGATGTCATGTGATGTCAGATGTGACGTCATCTGACTTTGCCATACCTTGGTTTCTGGTGAATTTACTCACCTGGTGTAGCACCCATCTGGGTGATGCATGGCAGCCATTTTGTGCCAAAACGCTCACCACATATCAGCTTGAGGTGGAGAGGGAGGAATCATTGAGCCAATTACATAGGGGGGTGATTAGGTGGCCGGACGGAGAGAGCCAGGTTGGGAATTTTGCTAGGACACCAGGGAACCCCCTACTCTTTACAATAAGTGTCATGGGATCTTTAATGACCACAGTAAGACAGGACCTTGGTTTAACGTCTTATCCGAAGGACGGCATCTCCTACAGCACAGTGCCCTTGTCACTGCGCTGGGGCATTGAGATTTAATATTTGTTGTTGTTGGGGTTTTGAGGGTTTGTTTTTTTTGGGGGGGGGGTTAGGATGAGGGGAAGACTGCCTCTTACTGGCCCACCAACACCATTTCGGGCAGCAACTCGCTTTTGCCGGGAGGTTTCCCATCCAAGTGCTAGCCATCTGCTTAGCTTCCGTCCTTTGGCAGCGCCAGGGTACATGTTGGTATGGCTGCTATGTTCTCAGTCAAATATGTGCGTACGTACAGACACAGAACATGAGCAACTCCAGTTAATAACTTTGACCCCATTTACACCTGGTATTATAATGTGATCTGTACCGGATGAGGAAAAACGCATGTTGATGCAAGGTGTAAATGCATCATGATCGGAATGTGATTGGATCTGCATGACCACATCTGGAGGTAGTCTGGCCCGTGTTGAGTTCGGGTCGTAGGTAGGTGTAAACACAATCTGTACAATGAGCTGGCATCCATACCTACGCAACGTCATCATTCCCGCTCTGACCTTTTGACCTCGAATACCACCGGGGACACGCCGCCGGGCCAGAGGAATTGGACCGGGATTTTTCACAAAATAAGGCCGACGAGAAGCCTCCGTGGGCGGGTTGACTGCCGAACAACAACTCGTCCCCACAGCTGATTTTCCGCCACCTCAAATTACTCAAGTGCAAATGTTCTGGAGGACAGCTATCCACTCTCATTGAGGATTAGGAGAATGCATTAAAAAAAGTAGTCAAGTCAGTTTTATTCATAGAGCACGTTTAAAAGCAAACGTTGACTTAAGTGCTTTACAGAGATTAAAATGATTACAATCGAACAAAAACACAGGAATGATCAAATAAAAATGTCTTTATGCATGCTCAATAATCCAGCTAAGAAAATCAAAGAGAGTTGAATCAGTTCATCTGGACACAACGTTTATTGCTGAAACGTTTCTCTGAATAAACGTTGTGTCAAGATGAGCTGATTCAACCTTCTTTGATCAAATAAAACCAGACATAAATAAGAGGATATATAAAGTGAAAAATTCACAGCATCTTTGTAAAATCATAGCACAAGCCGCATTGCACAAACAAATGAAATGCAAATAAAAGTCAGAGGGGTTAGACATGTCATGATGACAGTAAAGAGGCTAAAGAAAAGAGATGGGTCTGTAGACAGATTTTAAAAATATCAATGGAGGGGGGAGAATTAATAGTGGCAAACCCTTCCCCAATTTAGGACCAGCAATTGAAAATGCTTGATCACCTATGGTTTTTAACTGGGTGTGTGAAATAAAGAGCAGTGATTGGTCAGCAGATCTAAAAATACCAGGTGTAAACACAAAGGCAAGATCGGATCATTTGTTAGTCGTATAAAATATCCGGATACATATCGCATTTTAACGCCAGGTGTAAATGGGGTGTTTGGTTAAGGAACCCAAAGATGTAAATGTGGTCACGGCCCAAGTTTCCCTGATATGCAGTCTTGATATGTAAAATGAGTAAAAAGATTGACAATATTTCCATGAAAACAAAATCTCTTGACAAAAGATCCATACACAGCTAAAGAGGGATGAGAGAGGGGCGGAAAAGAGACAGATTGACAGACCAATGAATACATTGGAAGAAGGTTAGGCAGGGGAAGAAAAACATTTTGAAATACTGACAGTTGTATGAAAGGGAGAGCAGAGAAACAGGCTTAGAAGCAGACAGGTAGCGAGACAGACAGGCAAATTAGAAACCCAGTAGTGCATATCTAGAATAAAAAGACAAACGTCACTTTTTTATTAAATACATTTTTATACTCACTCTTGATATCTTAACCCGAGTTGCAGGTAGTGAATGTTGAGTCTTGGATATCTCTGCTCTCCTTCACCTCACTTTCGTATCGCTCTCTCGCTTTCTCTCTCTCTCTTTCTGTCTCTGTCTGTCTCTCTCTCTCCTTCCTTTGAAGTCAAAGTGCTCAGGGCCCATGCCGCTGGATTAGAATTCCCTGCATGATTATTCGCTGATGGGGGGGGGGCGCATCTGTAAACTCCAGCACATCACAGACGTGTCTCCCACCTTCATGTCTGCATGGGAGGGAACTGGAAAGCCAACATTATCTCCCTGTCATTGTTTTACGTTGCATTTTTTCCCCTTTTTTGTTGTCTATTTTTTCTTACTCTGCCTTGCCCATTTTAGCTTTCAGCTTCTCTGCTGTCTGTATCTGGCTTTATCTCTGTGTCTGTTTCCTCACAATTATTTCATCTGTCTGTTCTAATTGTCTGCCAGTCTTTCCATCTCTCTCCCTCTCTCTTTCTCTCTTTCTCCCTCTTCATCCTCTTCTCAGTAAGTTTATGATCCTCCCTTTGAAGCTGTGACTGTGTCAAGGAATGATAAACTGCAATAGAAAACAAGAACTATATCACCGTTCGGGGAGAAGATAAAGTTGACGTCTGAGGGCCATTATTGGTTAGTGATTTGACCTAAGGGAATTTATTTTATCACAAAACTCTTGTGTGAGTATTTTTGTTTTGTTTTTTTAAATTTGAAATTTCATTTAAAAAAAGAATAGTCATTTCCCCAATGGAATGGCATTTTGAAAAAAAAAACATTCAATTTCGGTTCACTTTTGTTTGAACAGATTATGGTTTTCAATAGTTCAGTGTATCTGAGGGTCATGTAAAAATTTCTGTATATTGTAGACAATATGTGGTGTCAGTAAAAAGGTCAACGTTGGTGGTATGATGTTATTCCAATGTAGTAATAACCTGTGCTTTATATAGCAGTGCAAACATGTCGATAATATTTTGACAGCAAAGGCAGCTAAGGAAAAAGAAGAAAAAAAGCCATGTGTAAATCTGTACTTTCGGTTTAGAAATCTGTGCGCACAGTTTATAACCAATACTCGGATTCATCGAATTATGAATCCATGCACACCGATTTGTAGACCGTGCCCTCCGATTACGAAGTTTGTTAAAGTTCGAAATATATTCACAGATTCAAGTTTCTCAGATCAATCTTTAAAACACAAACAACGCCTCTTTCCTATCGTATTAGGGTAGACAATGATAGACAACCTCATTTTCACCAAAACAAGCCGTCCTCTAAAGTGACCCTGAGGTACAAATCACGATGACAAAACACAACAACACAACAAACAAATCTAAACACAACAACAAATTGAAAAAAAAACACATCGGCAAATAGGAAAATGTAACAACAACTCACTTAACACAACAGAAAATATGAAAACACAATGACAAATTACAAATTAACAAAAGAGGAAAGAAACGGAAAATCCGAAAACACAACAAATTGGACTTCAGAATTACAAAACAGAAGCCACAACCACAAATCAGAAATCACAACGACATTAACTCCTACTGGAAAAGGTGGGTGCCTATCGACAAGGATCATCATTCGGCTTGTCCGCTGTTTCTCAGGGGTCGCCACAGCGGATTTTACAGTTTCCATCGGTACCTTGTGAGGACAGCACCAATGGCAGTCGTTGTTAACCCAGGCCTCAATCTATCCCGTATTGAACCTCGACCAACCCGGTATGGTCTTGTCAATCCGCATAATGATTTGACACAAATTTACGTCGGATGCCCTTCCTGACACAACCACCAACCCTGTGGACGGGGTTACAGTTAAAGCGACAAGGATCATCACCGATGGGACGTATTTCACACTCAAAATATGAAGTGATTCCGGACTGTGTTCACCTGCTCCTCTCAGGTAAACATGAGTGATACTGACGATTCAACGTTTGCGATAGAGATTATTTTGATACAGAACATACATATGAGGAGCTTTGTAGGTGATACTTGATATGCTGTCAACTTTTTTTTTATAAATTTATTTCTGATTTCTCCCAATTTAGTGGCCAATCGATCCCTATTTTAATTCAAACACCCACCCTCATACTGCATGCGTTCGCCAACTGCATCTTTCCGGCCAGCAGTCTCGAAGGAGACGCCTCCCCACTTTCGTGACAAGGCGAATCCAGGCCGAACTACTGCTTTTTTCCGACACACACAGAGACGCATACGCGTGACGAACACAAGCCGACTGCGCCCCCCCTCCCGGAGATAGCGTTGCCAATGATTGCTGCTACATCAAGTCCGGCCATAGTCGGATCTGACGAGACTGGGGCGCGAACCCCGGTCCTCAGTGGGCAACTGCATCGACACAAAGCCGATGCTTAGACCGCTACACCACCGCGGACTCTATGCTGTCAACTTTTAACAATGTCAACATGAGCATGCACACTCGGAAGACATGTTTACAATTTTTTTTCAATTGCTATAACACACAAAAATTACACACAAGACACAATTATTGAAACTGACACTCAGACAGCAAAACTTAGCTCAAGTCTCCCAAACTCGAAACACGTTTTCTGCTATGCACCCAATTTGCAATTCAACTTAGTGCTTTTTGCACATGGCTCTTTACATAAGACACAGGAATCTGACATAATTACGCTTGTTTGCCATTTCAAAACGCTGCCACTCAAAATGCCACAACCATGGACCAATTAGCCAATACACTTGGCACCTGGCCAAACAACCTCACTGCTTATTTGTCGACTTGTCAATCAGGATATAAGCACTATAAAGACACCATAGGTGAGTACCTTTTTACAACAACAATGGAAGCCAACATAGCAGCACGAAAAAGAGGCAGAAGGAGAGTGACGGGTAGGACTAGAACTGGAGGGGAAGGATGAGGACAAAGAAGAGGACAAGGAAGAAAACAACTTTCTGATGAAATCCAGGCAACGTTAGTTGGCCATATGGGTTGACAATGAGAGAGACGTACAGAGAATCCAGCCTAATTTTAGCCTTTTTAAAAAAAAAATGTATTCCACCCAATTGTATCCTGCCAATTACGCCACTCTTCCGAGCCATCCCAGTCGCTGCTCCACCACCCTCTGCTGATCCGGGGACAGCTGCAGACTACCACAGGTCTCCTCCGATACATGTAGTCGCCAGCCGCTTCTTTTCACCTGACAGTGTGCAGTTTCGCCAGGGGGATATAGCTCATGGGAAGATCACACTATCCCCACCAGTCCCCACCCACCCACCAAACAGGGACCCCAACCGACCAGAGGAGGTGTTAGTGCAGCGACCAGGACGCATACGCACATCCGGCTTCCCACCCACAGACACAGACAATTGTGTCTTGTCAGGACACCTGACTAAGCCGGAGGCAACATGGGGATTCAAACCGACATCCCCCATGTTGGTAGGCAACGGAATAGACCGAACTTTAGCCAGTTTGCTGTTACCTCTGTCATCCGGAAATTTAGACTTGAACACAGGTATGTAAGCAAATTTTCATTCACTCTACGTAATTCAGGACTCCAAAAATCACACTGTATACATCAGTTGTGTGACACCTATTTACTTCGTGAATGGCTGCCATGTCATAACCTCTATAACTGCAAGAATCCTGCAAAATTTATTGTGGGGAAAAAAAAATATTGGAACCATATTGGTATAGTTTGGCAACTGACTGAACAGCAACACAAACAACTGAAAAGGATAGTAAAAAGGGCTTCAAAAATCATAGGAACAGCACTGCCACAGCTTTAGGACTTTTACAACACTCTTTGCAGAAGGACGGCCCCAAGTATGATGAAGGACACCAGCCACCCAGCACATGGGCTGTTCTGACTCCGTCCCTCAAAACAACGCTTATAGAGCAAGAGCATCAGCACTCCGAGCAGCTGACTCAAGATAGTTTTTACACCCAGGTGGTCAGAGTAATGGACAGTAGATGCCTTATATAACCTCAGTGATTTATGTTGTGGGTTTTCTGATTTCTTCTTTGTTGAATCAGAATCAGATTCATTGGTCATGTAAGTTTGCACACACATGGAATTTGACTCCAGTTTTGTGGCTCTCAGTGTACTTAACATAGAATAACAACACAACAATTTTAAGATACACAAACAAGGATTGACTATACAGGAGAAATAAAAGCGAAAGAAGAGGCAATAAAGTGCAATGTTGCAGAGAATATAATATAAGAGATGCTGAAATAAATGTCAGCAGGTTACTTACATGCATGCCTGAGGTAGATGGACATGACAGAGTGTACCAGTATATGTACAATGTACAATATATATAATGTGGTAGGATTTTTTTTTTTGCTGATAAAGTCAAGCTTTCATTTGAATGACAGCCCACAGAAAAAGACTGTTTTGATATCTGGTTGTTTTGGGGTACAGTGCTCTGTAGCACCTGCCAGAGGAGAGGAGTTGGAACAGGTTGTGACCAGGGTATGATGGGTCTGCAGTGATGTTGCCTGCCCGTTTGCTGACTCTGGAGATGTTGAAGTCCTGAATGGAGCACATGTTTGCTCTAATGATTTTGTCTGCAGACTGAACTGTCCTTTGTAGTCTGTCCCTGTCCTGTTTGGTGGTCAATCCAAACCAGACAGTGATGGATGTGCAGAGAACAGACTGGATTATTACAGAGTAGAACTGAGTCAACAGTTCCTGAGGCAGGTTGAACTTCCCGAGCTGGCAAAGAAAGTACATCCTCTGCTGGGCCTTATTGATGATTGTGTTGATGATGTTTGATGCCAACCTTAAGTCCTGGGAGATTGTGGAACCCAGAAATCTGTAGGTTTTTACCATAGACACCATGCTGTTGAGTATGGTGAGGGGGGCAGTATTGCGGGGCTTCTTCTGAAGTCCACTGTCATCTCCACAGTTTTGAGCATGTTCAGCTGCAGGTTGTTATGGCCGCACCATGATCACCAGCTGATCAACTTTCTGTTTATATGGAGACCTGTCAACATTCCAGGTAAGGCCAATGATGGTTGTGTCATCTGCAAAATTCAGGAGTTTAACAGATGGGTCTCCTGAGATGCAGTCATTTGTGTAGAAGGAGAAGAGTAGAGGGGAGCGCACACATCCCTGGGGGGGGGGGCAGTGCTGATTATCCAGGTACTGGATGTAATTCTCCCCAGCCTCACCTGCTGCCTTCTGTCTGTCAGACAGGAAGTTTTTAATCCACTGGCAGATGGGGACTGGTACATTGAGCCTGGTGAGATTGGAGTGGAGGATATCTGGGCCAACAGTGTTGAGCGCTGAGCTGAAGTCCACAAACAGGACCCTTGCATGTATCCCTCTGGAGTCACGGTATTGGGAGATGTAGTTCAATTCTATGTTGACTGCATCATTGTAGTCATGTAATCCTGTGATGTGGGGTTTTTTGGGGACGAGGATGATAGTGGAGCTCTTGAAGCAGGATGGGACTTCACACAGCTTCAGTGATGTTGAAGATCAGTGTGAAAATGGGGGCCAGCTGGTCAGCACAGACTTAAGACAGGAGGGTGATATGCCATCCGGGCCCATTGCCTTCCATGTCTTCTGTCTCTGGAAGATCTGGTGCATGTCCTCAAGACAGATTCTGAGTGCGGGTGTGGGGTTCGGTGGGGATGGGAGAGAGGCTGGCAGGGGTGCAGTTGGTTGTGTGTTGTGGCTGGAGAGGGTGAGGGGTGTGAAAGTGTGCTTATCAAACCTGCTGTAAAACCCATTTAGGTAATGAGCCAGTTGATGGTTCCCTGCAGTGTGGGGGAATTGTCTTCTGTAGTTGGTAATGTCTTTCAAACCTCTCCAGACTGATGCTGGCTCTTTGGCAGAAAACCTGTTTCAACTTTTCAGTGTAGCACCTTTTTGCCACACTGATCTCCTTTGTGGGTGTATTTCTGGCTTTTGCCACTCTGATCTCCTTTGTGAGTGTATGTCTGTGTGGGCTCTGGCGGCGACACCAGCAGGGAAACAAGCCGGCATGCTCGTTAAACTGTGACAGTGGGGATTTCAAACTGCGTTCCTGTTTTGATTGTTGTTTATTATTTCTTTATATAATGTTTTTAAGGGTTGAGGGAGCCAGGACATATGCATTTCATTACATTTGAAGGTACATGGTACTTTTTATATGTATATGACAATAAAGTGAAACATGAACTTAGAAGAATCAGAGATCTGAGACATAAATATGTGGATGTAATTACAAGATTGAGAACAGTACACTACACACAGTACAGCATTTTTTCCCAGTGTACTAGAACACACCATATTGACAGATTTTTTCTTTCAGAGTTCTGGGAATGGATGCTAATTTGGTCCCACATGAGTTTATTTTCATCGACGAGGCTGGCTTCAACCTCATGAACATGATGATAAGGGGAAGGAACATCATGTCACAGAGCCATCGTAGATGTTCCTGGCCAATGTGGCGGCAACATCACAATGTGTGTCACAATCACACATACTAATATTGTCCTCCACCACCATGCCAACCTTGGTCTATACAACACAGTCCACATGGTCACATTTTTGGACAGTGTACAATATGTTAATACTGGTGGACCATATGCATGACGCAGAGCAGCACAGATATGTTGTAGTATGGGACAATGTCAGCTTCCATCGTGCAGCCCTGGTCCAAAACTGGTTTGTTGACCACTCACAATTTCTTGTTCAATACCTTCCACCCTCCTCTCCATTTCTCCATCCAATAGATGAGTTCTTTTCAGCGTGGCAGTCGAACGTGTGTGACCGTCAGCCCTATGTGTGCCTGCCTCTTCTGCAGGCAATGGGAGAGGCATGCCATGATATTGATGTGGGTGCTATCTAGGGCTGGATACGACACTCAATGTGCTTCTTCCCTCGATGTCTAGCCAGGGAAGATCTGTGATGTTGATGAGGTGCTGTGACCAGACACAGCTAGGCAGTGAGATGCAGCCTAATTATTTTTCTTTCCTCTTTTTTTTGTTGTTATTTTTCTTACTGTAATTTTTTTCCTCAAAGATGCCTTTTCTGTTTGTTTTCATTTTTTTTTTTTGCTCACACAACTGTAAGTTATACTGTATGTGCTGTGCGTATGTTGCAATGATTTATCATGGAGGAAAATAAAAAGGTTTTGTTTCAACAGTATATCTGTGGTTCTGCACATATTTATGTAGACTTCAACAATCTCTCTCTTCAGAATTCTCTACATACATAACTATTTTACAATGAAAAAGGCCACCAAGAATGAAAAAGTATATATATATAGAGAGAGAGAGAGAGAGAGAGAGAGAGAGAGAGAGAGAGAGAGAGAGAGAGAGAGAGAGAGAGAGAGAGAGAGAGAGAGAGAGAGAGAGAGAGTTTTGTTTTTTTCCAGAAACCATCAATGGTGTTGGTAAGAGTGCTCAACAAATGAGGAGCGGAATATTAAGATAGATGTAGGGGGAAAAAACATAGCAGAACAAGCCTGTTTCATGCGTCATGCACTCATCAGCTGCCAAGGTGACTAAACAACAAAGAAAAAAACACAGCCAATAAATACCACGCTGCCCCGCGCCACACTCCTCGTTACGGTGCACAGCAACCAATGGAAGGATGCAAAACATTTGAAAAATAACTTCAGAAACATTACAACCAATGGCAGAGGGACTGGGGCTCATTTTGAAAAAGCAAGGACTTAAAGGGCCAGGACACTGTTGAAAAAGCATACATTTAAAATATAACAAAATAACATTCAATGGAGTACTATATGTATATAATCTAGTATAGTGGGGCTGGAGCACAGTTGAAAGAGCAGAAAGAGTTAAAATATAAAAATATTACATCTAATAAAGGTCATCACATGTATATCATCTAATGGGGGAATAATAAAGACAATGGCTTATTTGTAATTGCAAAGCAGTTTTTTTGTGTGTCTACAGCTGGTGGCCAATTCATTTCTACTGTTCAAGGTAGACATATCAGGCTTGCAAATAATAAAATACTTCTCTGCCAAGCATAAGTTTCATCTTTTGCTGCTAATTGAATATGCATTGCTCTTTGGGAGGATTTTCCATGAGATAAAGTAACTGATATTCTTGTCCACCAATGTTTGGCTGCATTGAGGGGGTCTGTGCCTTGGTCATGATGCTTGTATTGTGAGAGGATATAACCTGCTGAACATTTGGCATGCAGCTGTAGCTAATCTTGACTGTGTTCCTGTTGAATATTTTTCTTAATTGATGGTCTGGGGTAAAGCACTCAACCAACATTTCAAAAAATAGTTTTCCAATATTAGAGGTCATGATGTCACTGTAGGGAGGATTATACCAGGTGATGTTCTGCCTTCTGCTGCTTTTTTTTTTTTTTTTCTTTGTGCTGGCTGTTGCTAATTGATGGTGGGTTGAACTTAAGCCTGAAATTATATCCACTCTTTTGTAAGGCTTCTTGGTATGGGGGGGGGGCTGTGTCATTAAAGATAGCTCCGCTAGACGATATACATGAGAGTCTCTTATTTATGCCATCCATCCATCCATTATCTTAACCGTTTATCCTGCTGTCAGGGTCGTGGAGATGCTGGAGCCTATTCCAGCAGTCATTGGGCGGCAGGCGGGGAGATACCCTGGACAGTCCACCAGGCCATCACAGGGCCCACACACACACACACACACACACACACACACACACACACACACACACACACACACACACACACACACACACACACACACACACACACACACACACCCATTCATACCTAGGGACAATTTAGTATGGCCAGTTCACCTGACTTATTTGTTTTTGGACTGTGGGAGGAAACCTGAGCCCCCGGAGGAAACCCATGCAGACACGGGGAGAACATGCAAACTCCACACAGGATGACCCGGGATGACCCACCAAGGTTGGACTACTCCAGGGCTCGAACCCAGGACCTTTTTGCTGTGAGGCGACCGTGCTAACCACTGCGCCACTGTGCCAAACTGGGGGGAATATCATGATCCTCCCATGCGCTACGTCCCCCTGGTGAGACTCCTCACTTTCAGGGGAAAAGAGCTGGCTGGCGACTCCACATGTATCGGATGAGGCATGTGGTAGTCTGCAGCCCTCCCCGGATTGGCAGAGGGGGTGGGGGTGGGGGTGCATGGCTCAGAAGAATGGGATAATTGGTCAAATACAACTGGAGAGAAAAAAAGTTTGATTTATATGTGTTTACATAGTTTTGAATGCAGTGCATAAGCCATTTTCAAAAACGTGTGTTGGCAATTGAAAAAAAACTGTGAAGAGACGGACAATGTGTCCGTTCAGTGATGATCCTTATTGATAGGCACCCACCTTTTCCAGTAGGAGTTAATGTCGCGTTTTCTGATTTGTCATTGTGGTTTCTAATTTGCCGTTGTGATTTCCGATTTGTCTTATGTTTTCCGATTTGTTGTTGAGTTATGTGATTTGTCGTTGTGTTTTCTCTTTTGTTAATTTGTTTTGCAATTTGTCATTGTTTGCTATTTGCCATTGTGTTTTCCTATATGCCGTTGCGTTGTGTGAGTTGTTGTGTTTTCCTATTTGCCGTTGTTTTTTTGTGATTTGCTGTTGTGATTCCCTATTTGTCATTGTGATTTCCTATATGCTGTTCTGTTTTTTGATTTATTGTTGTGTTTTCCTATTCGTCATTTTGATTTGCACTTCAGGGCCACCGTAGTCCTCCAAGCTGGACAAATAACATTGGTCTCTATGTACAGCCAGCTGTGAAACGAGTGCACAGGGACCGTCTAAAAAGCGCAACACCGAAAAGAGATGCTACAAAAATATTCAATAATTTTACTTTTATACAGTGTAGTGTCCCCAAAATCACTCAACACATAAATTGTCTCCTTTTGGTTATACTACACCACACCGGGGATGTGATGAATAAATGACCTGAAAATGTCAAATACTCACCTGAGAGTATTTCTCATCAAAACTATTCATACTGGCAGCGCAAATTGCTCCAGTGTCTTATGTTACTTTGAGTGGTCTAAGTGCAGTGCCCAGGTAAAATGCTCACAGAGTGCCTCCCCTATTTGATTAATATGACCTTAATGTACCAAACCTGCTTTGACACTGTTGCCTTGCTACAAACTCTACTACATCCAAAAGTAAACTATATAAGCTACTCATCCAAAAGTAAACTACTATATAAGCTACTTGGGTGGAATGGTAGCCCAGTGGTTAGCGCTGGTGCCTCACAGCAAGAAGGTCCTGGGTTCAAACCCAGGGGTTGTCCAATATTGGGGGGGTCATCCCAGGTCGTCTTCTGTGTGGCGTTTGCATGTTCTTCCTCATGTCTGTGGTGGGCTTTCTCCGGTTGCTCCGGTTTCCCCAACCATCAAAAGAAACATGCGTGTTAGGATTTATACTCCTGTCTGTGCCCCTGACCAAGGTAATGGGAAAAGAACTGAGGTTGGTCCCCGGGCGCTGTATGAAGGCAGCAGCCCATTGCTCCTAGCTACACAGATCACAGCTAGGATGGGTTAATTTGCAGTAACTGAATTTTCCCAAGGGGATTAATAAAGGAAACTTTATTAACTTAATCCTGATAGCCTAGTTGTTCAGCAGTGCACCTCCAATATTGTCCTTGAGATTGTAGGGCCTCATTCATCGATCGTTCTTATGTACAAATTTGTTCTTTCACAGCCGTGGAATTTTGTAGCCCTGAAGTTTGTCTCAGAGACCAGTGTGGAACCTGGGTAACTCCTGAATTTAGACACCAATTGGCTAACACGGATGTCTTTGCAAGAGATAGACAATAGACAATAGACAATAGGGGGAACGAATTACAAATAACCATCAGACTTTGCTTCTGACTGTTAGACAATATTGACGGCTAAAAAAAAATTCCATGAGTGTGCAAGAACAAATTTGTACGTACGAACAATTGAATTGTCTTAATAATTTTTGTGTCCTTTGTCATACAATACAGGGTGATGAGAAACAGAAACAATCAGCGGGTCCGCCATTGTCATTAGGAGTTGTGACATGATGTCCGTTCCACATGTCATTGATGCTTTTATTCGCGGTGCGAAAGCTCAGAAAAAAAGACGCTTTTTTTGACGCGTAATATTCACATTCTTTGTGAAAATAGTTATGACAAAAACAACAGTTGGAAAAAATAAATTGACATGCAAATTAATCACAAAAATAAAATCCCCAATGTGTAAAGGCCTTTAGTTTGGGAAAAGAAGTGGCTTTTGCATAGTTTTGGGAAATTTAAATATTCAATAACTTCACTCTTATACAGTGCAGTGTCACCAAAATCACTTCACATATCAATGGTCTCCTGTTGGTTATACAACAACACTTAGTTTGAAAAAAAAAAAGGCTTTTGAGGAATTGACATATTCAGTGTAGTGGGGACACTACACTGTATAAGAATTAAGTTACTGAATATTTTTGTAGTGTCTCTTTTTGGTGTTGCACCTTTTAGACGGTCCCTGCACACTCATCTCACAGCCGGCTGTACATAGAGACCAATGTTTTGTTGAAAATTAGGTTGTAGCTCGTTGTGTACCTTGATATGGTAGGAAAGAGGCATCTTTTGTATTTTAATAATGTTTTGCTTATGAGTTATTGATCCGGGAAGTTCAAATCTGTGAATATATATTTCCAACTTTACCAAACTTCGTAATCCGAGGGCACTGTTTACAAATCTGTGTGCATGGATTCGTAATTCGCAGGCATGGATTATGAATCTGAGAGCAAGGTTTATAAACCATGTGCAACGATTTCTAAAGCGAGAGTACAGATTTACACATGGGTCTTTTTTTTTTTCTCAGCTGATCACAACGGGGCTCCGTACCATTGATTGAGACCCAGGTACTCAATATATATATATATATAAAGATACTGAGATGTTGATCCCTGTGATCCCCACACATTCATCACTACAGTTATTACATTTTTTTTGTATATTGATTGACAGGATAAACACACTTTATCTTTAAGATTGCAGAGCTGAAACTGCTCTGAATCAGTGTATGAGAGCGTCCATTGATTTGTGTGCCTTTGCCCAGACCTAGGCCAGTATATGTCCTTGTACAGTCAATGATTAACACTTCAGTCAGTCAAAGCTGTCAGTACATGGCTGTGGCTCACACTGTCAGGGCTTTTGACTTCTGGTCTTCGTGTCAATGTTTTTTCTCTCTTTCTTGTCTACCTTGCACTCCTGTGCCTCGCTATCCTCCTCTTTTTTTTCTTTCACTGCCCTCCATTTCCCCTTAACTCCACCTGATTTTCTTTTTCCTCTCTCGGTTCCTTCTTGTCCTAATCTGCCCTTTCGTGTCCTGTTTCTTTTCCAATTTCCCTTTATTCATTCTTTTGTCTCTTTGCTCCTTGTTTTCCCCGGGCGCTGCACGGCAGCTGCCTACTGCTCCTAGCTACACAGCTAGGATGGGTTAAATGCAGAGGAAGAATTTCCCCACAGGGACCAATAAGTAGTAAGATAAAAATAAATAAATACATCCCCCTCTTTTAACTAATTATGGGATACTCTTTCTTCATATCTTCTTTTTTTTTGCTTTTATTCAACTTCATCTTCATCTTCCTATCCCTTTTCTCCTACTTTACCTTTCAGAGATCTCGAAAACAAAAGTGGAATGACATGGGACGCTATATATGCTATGTCTCTGAGGTCTGGGTGACCTTCAGACAATTCCCATGATGCCAGGGGCAGCTGTCTCACACACAATCACGTGCACACACATATCGATGCACATATATGCACATACAGCGTGTATGTGCATCCACTCAAGCACGCATTCCCATGTGTGCACAACGCTTTGACACATGAGGCAAAGATCTGTGTGCACACAGATCTTTAAACACAAATGCACACAAGCACAGACCCAACACAGACCAAAATGTACTAACACTCCAGACATAGAGTGTCTGTGAATGAGTACAGACGTGCTGACAGATTGAGGGGACAGGTCAAGATGTGCCCCTCAGTCTTTCATCTATGGAGGGGTGTGTGTGTGTGTGTGTGTGTGTGTGTGTGTGTGTGTGTGTGTGTGTGTGTGTGTGTGTGTGTGTGTGTGTGTGTGTGTGTCTGTCTGTGCCTCTTTCATCAAACTTACCAATGTCTCTAACATCAAACCACTTAGATACAATTGGCCATTTGTGAGCTTGTTCTACATTAAATGATGTAAAGTTGTTTTAATCTTTAAGGATAATATTGTTAATATGAGTCAGTGTTGCCAAAATGTTCAACGTGATGGCTTAGAGGGAGTCTTTTGCGCCCAGCTTCGTCTACTCTTTGTCTATTATCAATTCACTTTTTAATCTTAACATAAGTCAAAATAACATATAAAGTAGCTTAGTTTAACATTTGACTGAGGACATTTATTGACCACAGGGCCAAACCATATTTAGAATATTGACAACAATAAAGAAAGACCTAGATGTGTATGTCTCTGTCAAACATAAGGCTGAGATTCATGTAAATTACATCCCCACTGTTGCCTAGATACGGCCTCAGAGATTGCTGTTTTGTAAGATGGTGAAATTCAAGGTCCTTTTTAGTCTTTCCTGTGAAATTCAGCACAGGGAAACATGCCATGTGATTTCAAGAACAAGGTGTCAGCTGTATCTACAGTGAGAAGCCAAAACTCTATGACCACCCACAAGTGAATTGAATAACGTTGATCATCTCCAATCAAATGAACATGTCAAGGTTTGGGTAGTATAACTGATAAGGGAACAAACAGTTCGTGTAGTCAATGTGTTGAACACAGGAGAAATGAGCAGGAGTAAAGACCTGAGTGACTTTGACAAGGGCCAAATTGTTCTGGCCAGACGACTGGGTCAGAACATCTGAAACAGCAAGGCTTGTGGCGGGCTCCCAGTCAGTAGTGGTGAATACCTACTGACAGTTATCCAAGGAGGGACAAGCCACAAACCGGTGACAGGGTGTTGGGTGCCCAAGGCTCACCGATGTACAAGGGCAGTGAAGGCTATCCCGTCTGGTCCGAACCGATAGAAGGTCTACTGTGGCAAAGTTACAGAAAATGTTAATGATCATTACAGAAGGAATGTGTCACAACATACAGTGCTTTGCACCTGCTACATGTGGGTCTGCCTAGCTGCAGAATGGTTAGAGTGCCCATGATGACCCCTGTCCACCATTGTAAGTATCTTCAATGGGCACACAAGCATTGGAACTGGACCATGGAGTAGTGGAGGAAGGTCACCTGGTCCAATGAGTCCTGTTTTCTTTTAGGTCAAGTGGATTGCTGTGTATGCATGTGCCATTGGCCTGGGGAAGAGATGGCACCAGGATGCACTGTGGGAAGACAACAAGACAGTGGAGGAGTGTGATGCTCTGGACAATGTTCTACTGGGAAACACTGGGTCCGGCCATTCATTTGGAAGCCAATTTGACACGTGCCACCTATCTAAACATTGTTGCAGACCAGGTACACCCCTTCATGGTAACCCCTGATGGTAGTGGCCTCTTTCAGCAGGATAATGCACCCTGACACACTGCATACATTGTTGGGGAATGGTTTGAGGAGCATGATGAAGTGTTCAAGGTGTTGCTCAGACCTCCCAGTTCTCCAGATCTCAATCCCATTGAGCATCTGTGGGATGTGCTGGATCAACAAGTCCAATCCACGACGGCTCCACTTCGCAACTTACAGGACTTGAAAGATCTGCTGCTAAGGTTTTGTGCCTGATACCACAGGACACCTTCAGGGTTCTTGTAGAGTTTGTGCCTAGGTGGGTCGATGCTGTTTTGGTGGCATGAGAAGGACCAACAGGATATTAGGCATGTAGTCATAATGTTTTGACTCATCAGTGTATGTATAATATCTTGTAGGTCTCAAGCTATTACCTACTTAGGGGCTATATGATCTATAGCTCTACATCCCTGGGATTAAATACTTTTTCATAGCAGCTGCTGATTGATGAGTGGTCACATTAGTCACTATCTGCTTTGTTTTACCTTCTTCTTGCTTGGTGGAGGAGCTGGTCTGTTTGTGTTATATTACACAACATGATTTATTGTTAACTCAGTGAGAGAGCATAAGGGTACACAGTACAGAAGTTGGTAATTTCAACAGAGTTAAATACAGCAGTTTTTGTTGTTTGTTTTTTTCCTTTACCATAGCAACTGGAGAAAATAGGGGCATCCTGAGGTAATAATCAACGATTGTCACATTTGCCCTGGTAAAACAAATTGTGTGTTTGCAGATAACTTGTCATGTGTGTCGATCCTTGTGTGTTTGAGCATTTGCGTGATACTAATTTGTGTTATGAATGTAGTCATCATCCTTACAAAATGTGTTAGGTATATTGAAGGAACACTTGAAGCAATTAATCTATTTCAGGGGTGGGGTGTCAGAAGTCTGTTTCTCAGTCATGACAGTAAAGCTGTTAGTGTGCATGCGTGTGTGTGATTTTGTGCAAATTTGAATGCATGGGGGCTTGTTCACTTGTATATGTGTGTACTTGAGCTGTCTTTCGGTGGTTGTTTACATGAAATGGCAAACTGCAACATCCTACACTTTGTAAAAGACTCTTCCGATTTGCGGCTCCGATCATGGCTCAGCTTTCATCTCCCCACTGGGAAGAATGTAAAGACAGCGACACATTGAGGAACTTGTTGAGCTTCTCTAAAGGGTGCCAGTTCCCAAGGATTTTCCTCAGCCTTCTTGCTTTGTTCGTAGAGGGATGATTTTGATTGCCAGACACTTTAAAAGATATTTTTAAGCTCTTTGGTTGCCTGTGAGAAAGTTGCCAATTCCTCATCCCTCTAAAAAACGCCAGTCTGAAAAAGGGTTCGAGAAAAATAAATCCTACAGTAAGGTATATTCAATATTTTCAGTGTCTCAGCATTGTTTAGGCATCAGGCAGTCTACTATGACGCACCTGTTCTTAAAATATGCTAGTAATGGTAGAACCATTGTGCCTTCTTGAATTGATGGTTTGATGATAAATGGATGTTGAATTGATTGATTGTGGGCAGGGGCGCCAGAAGCGGCATGCTGCTTTATCAAGTCATCAAACACATCTATTGAGTGTTGGGTTTTTCTTAAGCGAGTGCACTGACAACACTCATAGATGGAAGTGTATACACACACACACACACACACACACACACACACACACACACACACACACACACAAACGGTGAAAGGTAGAGGAAAAAGAGACAATTAACAGGGGTGGGAGCTATACTGCTTGTTGTCTTGTTGTCAGTGTTCTCTTTTGCGTGCACACTTCACCCGCTCCCTCAACACGCACATACAACACACAGACACGAGACAGATTGGTAGTGTTTGCCTGATGGTTATGAAGGGTAAACACAAGGGACTGATTTTCACGTAAGAATTTAACACATTCCACCGAATGGAAAATAGGTTTAAGGGCATAGATAAATATTTAGCAATATTGGGATAGCCACAAGAGTAAATTCATTATTGAATTTAATTACTCAGTTTTAGTTCATTTCTAATTTTCTGAGAAATTAGAATTAACCAACGTTGCGCTACCTGAAGCACAGTGTTCATTATTGCTGCTCCACGGTGGTTTTCACACTTAAAACAGGTGATTGAATAGATTGTGTGACTTTTCTTTTTTGTGTGGTGTGTGTGTGTGTGTCCCACTCTAACCCTATTCCATAACCAATGTTATAACCAATGATCAATCCCTTTACCTGCTTTCTATCAAAGAAGTAAGTGCCACATGTGAGGCCAAACAATAGACAGAGATGCAAACTCATTTCCCCTAGCAGGGTCTGAGGGTGTGCCCCCCACCCCCCGGAATAATTTTATTTTTAAATGTCAGCTTTAAAATGTGGATTTAAAGTCAATTTTAGCATGTTGAAATCGGGAAAAACTCACCCTAGAATTAATGTAATCTTATGCTACAAAAGTAATGTAAGGAGGACATCAGTTCAGGGTACTTAAAAAAAAAAGGTCATGGGAGTGCAGAGCCGGGTCCAAAATTGTATTAAAGTGCATTGCATCCACTATACAGACAACTTCATCAAACAAAACAAAAACTATATGCACAACAACTGACAAATCAAATAGAAAACACATCTCATGTTATATTGTAGTAGAGAGAGAGAGCGAGAGAAAGAGAGAGAGACAGAGAGAGAGAGACTGTCCTTATTTATTCTTTTTGGCCTGTACTAGAGTGTCAAGCACTTTCTTAGTTTTGCAGCATGCTTGACCCTGGCTCTTGCTCCTCCTCAGCTGTGGCCCTCTTGTTCTCCTGAGCATTGTCTGAACTATGGCAGTCATACTCAAGGCACCTTCTTTCCTCTTGCAGAAGATTCCTCTGCTGCTGGGCCTTGTCGGTGGTTCCTGCAGACTGGATGTTTTGGCAGAGCCTGCGGTCTGCTGTTTGGTCAATTACAGGGTCAAACCAGCAGGTAAAATCCCCTCCCAATATCCATGGATGTGAATTCATGTCTGATTAAGAAGCAAATAGTCTGCAAAAGAAGTCTACATTGTCCCTTTTGGGTCCATATATATTAACTATTGTCAGAGGTGTGTTATGGATTGTGTCCATGACAAAAACATATCTACCATTTGGGTCTAACTCGGCATTTGTAAGAATAAAAGGTTGTGAGACCAGCTATATGTTATATGGTTTGGAGACAGTGACACTGATGAAAAGACAGGAGGCAGAGCTGGAGGTGGCAGAGTTGAAGATACTAAGATTTTTATTGGGAGTGACGAAGAAGGACAGGATTAGGACTCATGATATTAGAGGGACAGCTCAGGTTAGATAGTTTGGAGACAAAGCAAGAGAGGCAATATTGAGATAGCTTGGACATGTGTGGAGGAGAGATGCTGGGCATATTGGGAGAAGGATGGTGAACATGAAGCTGCCAGCGAAGAGGAAAAGAGAAAGGCCAAAGAGGAGGTTTATGGCTGTGGTGAGGGAAGACATGCAGGTGGCTGGTGTAACAGAGGAAGATGCAGAAGACAGGAAGAAATGGAAACGGATGATCCGCTGTGGCGACCCCTAACGGGAGCAGCCGAAAGTAGTAGTCATAGTAGTAGTAGTAGTAGTAGTACAAAGGGAACTGATTTGTTTATTAAAATGGCAACTCCTCTTGCTCACCCATTGAAGGATAAAACTTGCCAAATCCAGCATTTGTGCAATCTGACATAGTCCAACACTTTAAGGTGCATTTCCTGAATAAATATTATCTGTGCACCCAACTGTTTGAGATGGTGCATTACTTTACCCCGTTTTAATGGCTTGTTTAATCCCCTGACATTCCATGACACATGCTTAAGGGTGCTACTGCCGGGAGTTACTATTTTTTTATGTCATTATTTAATACTAATAAAAGATTAAATAGAAAAAAATAGGGTAAAGAAATAAAAAGATGAAAAGTAAAATTGTGGTATCTGACCTTGGAATCTGGCTCCTCCAGGGGTTTGAGATAATAAGAAGTGGGATAGACAAGCACTCCTGTGAGAATAATTTGGGGGGGGGGGGGCAAGGTGCAAAGAAATGAAAGAAAAAATAGCAATAACAAAAAAAAACAAGACATACACTTAATCCCACAAAACCCACTTACCCCTCCCTTTACTAAATTACATCCCTAAACAAGGTATATGTGCTAAATAGGCTCTCTGCTCTAAGATTAACCAACGTCCTACTGTACCTGAGAGTTGCTACTTGTGCCGGTAGCACAAGCATAGCAATAGCTATTCTTGACATAGTCATAAACTATGTATTAGTTAACAAATGTAGGCACCGTAAAGTCAGTAAAACCTGGAGTTAAAAGAGAGAAATAAAAAGTCTAAAATAACTACTAAATGAGGGTGAAATGGGACAGATAAAGTAGGATCAGGTAACACTGGCATATGTATGTCCGAAATGGACAAAGAAAAAGTTAGTGGCGGGGCTGCATAATATAAAACAAATAGAACATTGATGGACCTGGACTGTGTATATCAACCATCAGCATCCACTTTGATTACCAATAAGAGTAAATGCACATCTGTAGCATGTAGATCGCTTATGAGTGAAATAACATAACACAAACTATAAATTGAAATTAATAAATGGGAGCAACAAAAGCACGAATTCTTATCGTGACACATTGTGTGTAAATAGTTAGAATCCTAGTCAAAAAGTGGGTACATAAAGCTACATAAGAAAGTCAATGTTTCATATAAGCAATACAAATGAGGTTTGGTTTTCTGTTTGAACATCGGTCCAAATGACCAGCCAATAGCCATGGCTGCTATTATGTATAGCCCATACGAATAACATCGCAACTTAAACAGTAAAACAATTCAAAGATTGAATTGCAAAATGAGCAAAACGAAAACTATGACAATCTTTTTACTGAAAATGTAAACATATTTGCCTCTGTTAAGACAATTAATTAGATATCCGGCCACTCGCTGAAGCATGATACATGCAGCAAAAATAAATAACATCTAAACATTGTTTAGAGGGAAGAAAACGTCTAGGCTGCTCAGAGAAAGACATTAAATTAAATGCATAGTAACCTATCCCGATCAGAAAGTTGGCATGTGGATAGTATGGACGAGGCTTGTTCATACATTTGCACAAAGACGATTAACCAAGTGTCCAGCTGTTAGTCAAAGCCCATGATGTATACGACCTTAGTTACCATGTCTGTCCTGAAGATCACTAGTAGACTTCAGTTCCTTGTTGACGAAGTCAGTCACAGCAATGGGATCTGAGAATCTGTGGATTGACTGGTTAGCGAGGGTGATTTTTCAGCACAGCTGGGTAGTAAAGTCCAAACTGCACGCCCTGAACTGAATGGAGCTCTCACTTCATGTTGACGAGCTCTGTTCATCTCTTGGCCATGGAAAAGGTGTAATCCGTGAAGACAGAGATCATATTTCCTTAGTAGGTAAGTGTAATAATAATAATAATCATTTTATTTATTTATTAATTTTATTTATTATTAAGTGTAGAAGCCTCTCCAGCCTTCCATAATAACTGGTTGCAGGTGTGGAAGTAATGGATACATATAATGACAGGTCTGGGGGGCTCTCATTTTTTGATTTTGCCCTTAGAGATTGGTGTGCCCGGTCAAGTAGCAGCATATCGTCCAGCTGGAGGACCTTCTGCAGTAATTGGCAACAAACTCAGTGGTTCTTGGACCTTCTGCTTCCTCCGGTACTCTGATGAGGTGAATATTGTTCCTCCTCTGCCTTCCCTCCAGGTCCTCAGAGTAATCACTGAGTTCAAAGTGCAATCAGTTTAATCACTGGCTGAAAGTGTCTTTATGGGTGCCTCTCATAAAGCAATGCTATTGCTGTGCACTGTGAAAGTTTTTGTGACTTTGTCCAAAGTTTTAGCATGCAAATCAATCATCTTGTTAATGGCATCTACTGATGATTTGACTTTACTAATCAGGGAATCTATCTTTCTGCAAAATTTGGAACTCAAGATGTCTAGGGACTTCTGAAACTGCCCATAGCTTAGCTTGTTGTCCTCTGAGCAGGTAGCTAGGTTGCTAGATGAGACTGCCGAATCTTGTGTTGAGGCTTCGCTGTGGCCCACACGTGCGGCATTCATTTTGGTCCCTTTCGGTGACATAAATGTGAATTGTGTTGATCAGATGGTAGCCAAAAGACTCACAGAATCATTATGAGGCATCTACCAACTATTTTGAACACCAGGTATGACAAAGTGCTAGATCAGTCTTACAGTGTCATCTCTGATGCATTTCATTCCATGGCTTGGGTACTCCTGGGACAGACAGTCTGATCATAACATGATTTTTCTAATCCCCAAGTATCATCAAAAATTGTAACACAAAACCAAGTACTAGGGTGGTGAACTAATGGTCTCCTCATACTATGGAGAAGCTTAGTGACCGTTTAGATATTACAGACTGGTCTGTCTTTAAGTAGTCATGCCATGACTTAGACGATTACACCAATACTGTTATGTCTTACATCCATTCCTCAGAAACTGTGTTCATTCCATCCATTGGTAACAATAAGCCATGATTCAGCAATGCATTCAAGAGGGGCAACAGATAACTACAAATTAAAGAAATATGAGTGGGCAGTGAGGAAGGCTAAGGCCAATTACAAATGCAAGCTGGAGAACAAGCTCCAGGACAAGGACAGCAGTTGTGTGTGGCAAGGACTGTGGCAAATTACTAACTATAAGGCCAAACACTCAGCCTGTAATGATGACCCCAAGCTCCCCGATGAACTTAATGAATTCTACTGTTGTTTTGATAAAACCTAAACCCACCAACAGAGTCTGCCTACGGTGGAAGCCCCCCCCCCTTTTTTTTTTGACCGGAGAGCATGAGGTCAGATGTCTGCTGTGCAATCAGAAGAGCAGGAAAGCTGCAGGCCCTGATCTTATTTCTTCGGCCACTTTAAAATGGTGTGCTGCTGAACTTGCTTCTGTTCTGACTCGTATTCTAATTGGCCTATCGACCAGTGTAAAGTACCAGCATGCGTTAAATCTGCAGTAATAATTCCCATTGTTCACTGTTCAGATGATGACAGGCCTGTTGCCTTAACATCTGTTGTAATGACAGTGTATGTAAACATCTGTCCAGTGGTGTGCTAGATCCCAACCAGTTTGCGTACAGGGCCAATAGGTCAGTGGATGATGCTGTATCTTTCTGTCTCCATTCTTATCTTGCAGCATCTAGAGGCACCTGCCACCTATGCTCGGGTACTGTTCATTGCCTTTAGCTCAGCTTTTAATACAATAATACCCACAAGGCTATATAACAAACTTTTGCAGCTAGGTTTCCATCAGTCTCTATGTCTCTGGGTCCTGGACTTCTTACTGGGCAGAACACAGGTTGTCAAATTCACCAATAGATTTTCAAACTCATTGACCATTATTAGCACAGGTGCCCCTCAGGGGTGTGTCCTCTCACCTCTGCTCTACTCATTATACACCAATGACTGTATTTCACACTCTGACACTGTAAAATGATTTAAGTTGGCTGATGATACAACACTGATGGGACTGATTTCCTGTAATGATGAAACAGCTTATAGAACAGAGGTCTCTTGTCGACTGGTGTAGCAATAACAATCAGCAACTGAACACTAGCAAAACTAATGAACTTGTGGTTGACTTCCATAAAAATCAGGGGGACCTTCTAACGATGGCCATTAACAACATGGGGTAGAGAGAATGGATCACTTCAAATTCCTTAGGACTACAGTCTCCTCCCTGAAATGAGAAGACAACTTTGCCACCATCCAGAAGAATCCTCACCAAAGACTGTTTTCTAAGGCAGCTGAGGAAATTTGGAGTGTCAATGGTTGCAATGTTTCAGTTCTACAGAGCTGTAATAGAAAGTGTGCTCACTTTCTCACTATGGCACTTTGACAGTCCATGAGAAAAAACTGTTATCGTGGGCACAGATTCAAAAATAATTTACTGCAAACTCCCTACCATTCTGAATTATAACATATTCACATTCAGCGGAAAGATTTCAAAATTTTAAAGGACTCCTCACACCCGGCCAACCGTTTATTCAATCATCTCCCTTCAGGTAAAAGACTGCGCAATATCAAGACCAGAACATCTTGGTTCCACAGTAGCAGTAGCACTAACCCTGCAACAATCCGCATCCTAAATGCTTCACTGATTGTACAAGTATAGTCTCCTTAAATCCATGTGCTTTAATTTGTCCCTTTAAGGGCATGGGACATACAGTTGCATTAACTGAATTATAATTGTAGTAGTATGTTTTTGTGGACACTCCTTGTATGTATTGTGTGGTTATATGTTTCCTGTTGTTATCTTTGAGCACACCAAAACAAGTTTCAAATTAACTGTAAAATTGATATGGAAATAGATTATTGACTCTTGACTCTCTTTTAAACTATGTCAAAATATTTTTTTAGCGTAATGACCACTTGCAGCAACAAAGAATTGCTACTACATCTTCCTGTGCCTGTGCATCCCCCCTCCAGGTACAGAATATGTTTAAAGGGGTGGATATTGGCCTAAGCTAAAAGACAAGGGCTTTTTAAGTCCCAGGGACATACATTTTAGGATGAACACAGAAAACACCAAATCAAACAGGAAATTTACAGATAAGAAATTGATTGCTTATCCATGTTTCAAGACCTAGCAGGAGTATTGAAAGTTTAAAATAAGCTGAACATATGACATAGTCTTCATTTTGTGTACATTAGGTGATGACAAGGCAGTCAGTTAAGATGACATTTACTGTCTTTGTCACTTCGCCACGTCAGTTGCTGCCTCACCTGAAAATATTGCATCCCTATGTCTTGATGCATGATCAATAATCCAGGTAAGGAAATCCCAGAAAGTTGAATCAATTCATCTGGGCACAATGTTTAGTGGGAGAAACGTTTCATCACTCATCTAAGTGACTTTGTCAGTCTCAGCTGACTGCAAGTATCCCCAACCTTATAAATAGCAGAGTTACATAACATAATCCTCTGTGAATAGTACACATGGCCATTGTAACTCTAATTAATGATCACAGCATTTGCATATGAAACTGATTGCCTGTTTCTGTTGTTATGCAGCTGTGCTATTTATAACGTTGGGGATACCTGCAGTCACAGCTGAGACTGACGAAGTGATTTGGTGATGACTAAACTATTGCCCCTTTTCCACTACATGGTACCAGCTCAACTCGACTCGACTTTTTCATTTTCCATTACAGGAAAGTACCAGCATCTTGGTAACTGTTATCACTTTTCTGGTATCACCTTTGTCGAGGTTAAAAAAAAAAAGAAGAAAAGAAACTGGAGCGGGTACCAAAATCAATGCAGACCAGCTACACTGAGGGGGTACTGTTACGGTAATGGAAAACGACACTCTGTGAGTCGAGTTGAGTCGAGTCTAGTTGAGTTGATTTGAGCCGGTACCATGTAGTGGAAAAGGGACATCAGTGTCCAGATGAACTGATTCAACTTTCTGGAATCCCATCACTATTCATTTCACTTATAGGTTCACATAATGTGTACTATTTCAGAGACCTTGCTGAACCACCTATCAAGTGATGTAACCCCAATTAGTGTGCTTTGTTTAGCTACACAGAATTACAGAAATGTGTGCAGCCCTTCACTTGCTCCTAATTTCTCAAGTTGGCCTTGACGAAGATTGAATTTGACCTCTAGTTTATAATGATTACAGACATAGTGGGAATAAGGAATGAGCATTATGGCTGTGTGTTCACACTTGTTGTATGTATGTGAGTTTGCTTTTGTATTTTCATAATGCGTTATTGTGTCTGTGTGCATATGTGTGTGTGAGTGCTGGTATTAGTGTGTATATGAATGTCTTTAGGTGGATATGTATACCTTCATGTGTATATGTGTATAAGAATATGCTCAAATGTCTGTGTGTAATGGAGTGGCACATTAGTGACATATGTAACAGAGCTGAAACAAAAGTCTCAGCTGGCATCTTTTGTTTCAGCTGTGCATATGGTCATGTTTAATTCACTCTCTTTGTTGGAAAGTGAAAGCTGTCTTTATATTGTCGTGTGAAGGAGTTACTGGGGCTGTTGTTTTGTGTGTGAGTGAATGGCGAGGCCTCTTAGTCATGTTAAGCCAGTTTCATGGTCTTTTCATCATCACATTTCACTAGGGGTGTCTGCAGCAGCATTGGTGTATGTGGGAGTGTGGGAGGGAATGGTTTATGTGTGAATTTGTGGTTGAATTACTTATGTGTGTGTGTGTGTGTGTGTGTGTGCGTGTGTGTGCGTGCATGTGTGTGTGTGTGTGTTTGTCTGCGCGTATGTGTTAGTAAAATTGTGTGTGTGTGTGTGTGTGTGTGTGTGTGTGTGTGTGTGTGTGTGTGTGTGCGTGAGTGAGTGAAATTAAGGGGATTTCATCACCCCCTTGGTCTGGTTAATATACTCAGCGGTAATCAAAAGCAGATAAGAGCAGTGAAGAAGAAAGCGAGCGAGACCTGTCACCGATATTCTAGTTTGACTGAACACGTCTGTGTGCTCTCTCACACACAAAGGCACATACACTCAGACATGTATTGATTAGGTCAGTATAAACAGGAAAGTTATCAGTCTCCAGGGTATTGCCGGGTTCATGGGAAGGAGGGACTGTTGAAGGCTGCTATGACTCATGTACAATGCACCCCCCCCCCCCACAGACACACACACAAAGAGGGCACACATGCTGCCATGACCATGTACGTTCCTCTCAAATAGTATTGGACTGATTTTGCTGCCTTTTGATATTGCGCAGAGCAAAATCTTAGCAATATGACAGATGTCTTAATTACTCTTTTATTGACTTTCTGTCATGGACTACCTAGGCTTTGAACCAAAAAAAAAATAGGAAGGCAGAAATAAAATAAAGCTTTTAAGTGAGACTAAAGAGAGAAAGCTGGTGGGTGAGATATGGAAAGGGAGAACAACACTTTGCAGTCAGCTTGTCAGAGGAGATGCCACACTTCTTCACGTGTTGGCAGAATAACAAAAAGAGCAAAAAATATCAAAGCTAAAACGGTGCTATGCTGTTATTTTTATTCTTATGTCATGTAGAGCATGTAAAGATCCCTTCGTGTTACTCATAGAATAAAGACATATGTAATGGGATCAATTTTTTAAACAAAACACTTTAACATGACTAAACCGTTTCCCCTCCCCTCTCCCTCTACTGTTCCACTCAAAGAGAAAAGGTTTTCCTGCTGAGGAGGTCAGGAGGGAAATATTTTATTTGTGTGCTGTTTATTTATCCCACCCTAGTTTGCATATCTTTAGCCTCCAGCCAAGTGCTGTTAATTAGGTAAACAGGTAATTCTCAGCACAAGTTGCACATTTTTTGGCACGTTTGAGTGCATCTCTTTGTGTGTGCAAGAATGTGTTAGCGAATCCAGAGGCAACACACACCTATCCCATAATAAAGCATGAAAATAAGCAACATAATAAGCACACAATGAGAAATACAGTTGAAACTGACATTGGCAGGGAAACCCAAAAAGTAATTTAAGCAAGTCATGCATTATTGAACAGCAGCATTTCAAAGGGAGGGGGAAAAGGCTAATCAGAGAAAAACCCTAAAAGTGTTTTTATTTTTTGCCAGTTACTCTGCTTTCAGCTAATAAAGAGTGAGAGGGTGCGAACCGAAAAAGAGAAATGCAAGTAGAGAGAGGGTGGAGAAAAAGGTGAGGAGGGGGGGCGAAACATGATATTCCCTCTCCGTGTGTCAGGCTTACTGGTGTGTGACATGTCGGTCTCGGTGGGGAATTTCTGCCCTTCCCTGCCTATCTATCTTTTTCCTTCCCATCACGCTACGCATCTCCCCACCATTGTCTCTGTCTTCTTTTACTACCTTGTTATTGCTCAGCCTTGACTTATCCCTCTATTCTATCTCTCTCACACACAAACACAAAGGACACCCCCAACTCACACTCACCCACACCCTATCCATTAATCCTGTGTGTAGTAAATATGTCAGAACGCATTCATCTGTTTGCCAGTTTATCTATCATAAAGGTCCAGCTTGGCCCTAATAGGAGGTATATCTATTACATCAGGTGGTGGTCTATCACTGATGTGTGACACACTGTTCGCTGTCCCACTTTCCTTTAACAGTAGTCAATTAATAGTTAGTGAATAGTCAGCCACCTTTCACGTGGAGGCTCTTACCACACAAAATAACACAACAAAATAACTTTCATCGCTTTTCAAGATGTTTTCACTCCAGCTGGGAACAGTGGTGATCTATATCCAGTGAAACATTCTCATCATATATATTTTCATTACAAAACATATGTAGGTGTCAGTTTATGACTTTGTGACACCTTAAGAAATAGGTTTTTAAGTCAGACTTGTATACAATGACGCCACAAAAAAATTGTAGCACATTATCTCCATCGCCCAAAATGCTCAGTGTTGCAATGCAATTATTGCACATCATCAATCACTGCTAACTAGCGTCCTTGGCAGTTGCATCACAAATTGTTGAAACAAGCTTTCTGAAGAATCTGTCATTATCTGCCCATACAAACAGTCCATCTCTCTGTGGTGAAGGGAGGTTGACTGTGAAAATGAGAAACGAGTTTCTCCACGTTAAATGCACACAACGACCCACCTCCCCTCAAGGAGTTAGAAAGAAAGAAGTGAGTAATTGCTAGGTGGAAAACCAAAAAAGAAAACTTGCCTATTTTGCCACATTTGTCTAAGAGTTTAGTAATATGCTTTTCTGGGTGAGGAAATTCAGAACTCTTGCACTGAAAGCAGCCATTAAATCAAAAACATCATTCATAGGCCACTACACATTTATACAAACATCACCTCTGTGAGATGAGAGGAAATTGATGGTGGAAATGAAAAACACAAGGTCAACCATAAGCCAGTGAGTTTGCATCCTCAAACAAAATATCAGAGAAAGAGATGGGGCACTGATGAGCTGCCATGACACGGCATGATGACAAAACGGTCTTTTATGTGATCATGTTTACACATATGTTAATTTGTCAGTTAACAGTAGGGAGGTGTAAGCCTTTTGTTGATGATTCTGTGTCCTGGCATCAGGGATTCTTCTTTGAGTAAAGTACTGTACAAACTACAGATGAGGCATATGAAACCCACCATGATTAGTTGGGTACTGTTGCTGATGGCAAACTATGCAGTCATGTGAATGCAGATGCAATGTATGTAAAGAAAGTGCATCAACCACCCAGTAACGGGACAGGCGTAACGGGACAGGCAATGGCGGACGGTGGAACAACCAATGTAACGTGGGAAAGTACCTGACAAAAGAAAAAGAACCCAGTTGATGGAGGAGGTAAAGAAGACGAAGAGGGAGAGCGATAGAATACAATATAAAACAAGAGTGAACCTCGGAAGGGCTGTCGGTTGATGGCGAGAGCTTCAGGATTTGAGACGGTTTCAGACTGACAGTTGGCTACTTGATCAGTAAGTAACACAACCTGCCTATTTATTAATACGCTCTGACGTTTTACTCTGCCTTTATCATAGCACTGGAATCGGGGTTTTAATTCAAATCGGGATTCTTGCGGTTTTTTCCTTTCTTTGGACAGTAGCCAGGCACTACTCATGCTGCTAGCGGTTAGCCATGTTGCTAATGCTACCACTACGCTGTCAGAAAAGGAACCAGGAGCCAAGAGTGTATGGCTGCAGCCTGGAACCTCTCGCCTGGTACGAGGGGCGTGTACAACGGCAACTACACAGGGACAAAATAGCCAACGCGAAAACGCGACACTCTCGGCGGGTACGAAGGGGCGTGTACAATGAATTACTGTCATTTCACCAACCACATGGGGACAACAACGTCGCCAATACGTTTTATTTCAGTATGGAGTCACGCAAGGTAAGTTGCTAAGTTATCTGCACATTAATTAGTTAGTCAGCGAATATTACATAGCTAGCTAGCCACATGTTATTTCTAAAACTAACTTACTCATTATAACAATTTATGTTTGCGGACTTTTTTGCGGACTTTGATGGTTTATTTCCATTATACTCTTTAAGGTAAACAGTGTTTTGCGATGAATAATATCCCTCGGGTGACGAGATGCACGGCATGCTGTTCTTTATTTCATTTACTCATTAGCTATAACAATATGTTTGCGGACTTTGATGGTTTGTTTCTAGTAATCTCTTTAAGGTAAACAGTGTTTTTGTGAAGAATAACATCCCTCGGGTGACGAGATGCACGACGTGCTGTGCTTTATTCCATTGCCCTCTTTGCCCCACTTCAATGTACAAGCCTCGAAATGAGGCAAAGGTATTGCTGCACATGGAACTCCATGTAAAAAATGCTATTCAACATAAAGGTTAGTTCGCTCTTATCAGCTTTCTGCTATGCCGTTATCATTTGTTTGTTTTTAACCACTGCTACTAAGTAAACTTACCAATACTAACGTTATTATTAATATTATTTTTACTATTATTATTATTACCTAGGCTGAAGTTGGCCGTTCAGGCCTTGATGGAAACATGCATGTCAAATGGTATTTTCCCCATGTTGCACAGGGGGTTTAAATGTCAAAACCATGTCAGGCTAAAACTATATTATGTTTATAGTGGGGATACTGGACTAAAATAATCAGCTGGAATTTGGGTGGCATAATGCAGTTTACTCCCTTCATGCATTGATGAAAACATGCATTTCATGTAATCAGTACCTTTATACTGTAAAGCACCTTGAGTTGCAGTCAGTGTATGAAATGTGCTAAATAAAGCTTGATTGATTGACTTACTTGACGTTGGAAAAATGCGTATTCAAGATAAACCAAACTCCATTTATACTAAGTATTTACTTGTCATATTTACCTTTAGAGAGAAACACTAGTGAATCCTAGTACTTACCTGTCAAGCCCTGTGGAAAAAAATTGTAATTACTTTCATGCTGAACTAAAAAACAGAATTTCAATTTCTTTGTATTTGGTCTTAAAAGTCAATCTAACTCTCTGATACCTGCAGACACCCTGGTACAATGCTTTTGTCCCTTAATAGATTTCCTCATAATGAAGGGCCACCAGGCCTGCAGAAGTGGAAGCAGTGTACATTTTCACTGCCCTGTCTGCCTAAACACTGTAATTAGACGACAGGATTTCATCAATCATTTGCAGACCTGCAGTGTGCCAGCTAAGCAAGGGGATGGGCAAGTAAAGGAATGTCCGGAAGCTGCACCTGACATTGGACAGGAAGCTGCACCTGACGTAGGACAGGAAGCTGCACCTGCTGCCGACTACAGGAAGCCGCAGGAATCCTCCTCGCTAGGCAGTCATACAGACAGCCCTCCCTTCCAGAGTGCGGAGAGCAAAGCCGCCAACTGTACGTTGTTCTCATTGTAAAGTGCAGATAATTAAAAAAAACATTAAGAAACACATTTACAGAAAACACACAGATATGGCTGTCAGAGACATTACAGCAAATTCCCATTTGGATGCTGTATGTGTAGATGAGAGGAGTGGCATATATGCAGTGAAAAAGTATTTTCTTGGACCAGTTGTGCCTCTGCATGTCCTAAAGAAAACCTGGGGGAAGGAGCACCAAATCACATGCGAGTCCAGTGACTGCCAACAGGCCTGTGACTTTGCTGTTAGGAGTGGCTTGACAACATTTCAATGCCATCATGTCCGCTCTCTTGACTACTGTTCAGCAAATGCCATCCAGACTGTACTGCTTGAAGAAACAGTAAATGACATGGTGAAAAACAAGTGGTTTGGAGAAAACAAGAAACAGCAGTGTCTCCAGCTCCAGTCAAAGGCAGCTACAGCCAATGTGCCAGTCTCTGTTGATGTCACCATGAGGTCAGAGTACAAACGGTACATATCAGTCTACGAACCAACTGTAAGCTATTACAGCCGACTAGGGCGAGTCATGGTCACCTATGACGTAAAAATGAATACATGGCACTGCCCGTGTTCAAAGCCAAGAATGTCATGCATTCATAAATATTTGGCCAAATGGCATTTATTTGAGACACGGAGGCATCTCTTCAGGAAAGTACGGAGCACAGAGATGACATCGGAGACTACTGAACCAGAACCATCACCTGATAATATTGAGGGCATCAGATATCCTCCTGAAGATGACGGACTGCAAAGAATGGTCTCATACATTTACTGTTCAAAAAATTACTCAGCTGTTCCACCAGATCATGTACTATCTGTCAAAAATGAAAAGTATCCGAGGTAGCTTATTCCCCTGGAGACTGTGTGCTCTGTATGTCCAGAAAAAATAGTACTTGGCCCACCAGTTCTCATCACGAGTCAAGCACAGATTTTGTCTTTGACTGGTGTTCAGCGTAAGTTAAAATCTGTTTATGTTTTGTTAACTTTTCTTTTGTTAACTTGTTTTTCTGCATCACTTATTACCCCCCCTCCAAAAAAAGACTGACCCCCTTACTCCTCGCCTCCCAGGTGTCCACACTTACTGCAAAGAATGTAAAAAATGTGGGATGCTTTACAGATACCAGGAGTATCAGGATGGTTTGCACAACTTTGATGATGGGGTCATTTTGACCTTAAATCTGTGCATCTTCCTAAGGAACTCACTACAGGTATATAGATTGCATATTGAATTAATTAAGAGCTCCCAATTTATTTGCAGGGTGTCTGCAGGTATCAGAGAGTTAAATTGAATACTTTTAAGACCAAATATAAAGAAATTGAAATTCTGTTTTTTAGTTCAGCATGAAGGTAATTACTATTTTTTTCCACAGGACTCGACAGGTACTAAGTACTAGGATTCACTAGCATTTCTCTCTACAGGTAAATATGACAAGTAAATACTTTGTATAAATGGAGTTTGGTTTATTTTGAATACGCATTTTTCCAACGTCAAGTAAGTCAATCAATCAAGCTTTATTTAGCACATTTCATACACTGACTGCAACTCAAGGTGCTTTACAGTATAAAGGTACTGATTACATGAAATCCATGTTTTCATCAATGCATGAAGGGAGTAAACTGCATTATGCCACCCAAATTCCAGCTGATTATTTTAGTCCAGTATCCCCACTATAAACAGAATATAGTTTTAGCCTGACATGGTTTTGACATTTAAACCCCCTGTGCAACATGGGGAAAATACCATTTGACATGCATGTTTCCATCAAGGCCTGAATGGCCAACTTCAGCCTAGGTAATAATAATAATAATAATAATAATAATAATAATAACGTTAGTATTGGTAAGCTTACTTAGTAGCAGTGGTTAAAAACAAACAAATGATAACGACATAGCAGAAAGCTGATAAGAGGGAACTAACCTTTATGTTGAATTTCATTTTTTACATGGAGTTCCATGTGCAGCAATACCTTTGCCTCATTTCGAGGCTTGTACATTGAAGTGGGGCAAAGGGGGCAATGGAATAAAGCACAGCACGTCGTGCATCTCGTCACCCGAGGGATGTTATTCTTCACAAAAACACTGTTTACCTTAAAGAGATTACTAGAAACAAACCATCAAAGTCCGCAAAAAAGTCCGCAAACATAAATTGTTATAATGAGTAAGTTATTTTTAGAAATAACATGTGGCTAGCTAGCTATGTAATATTCGCTGACTAACTAATTAATGTGCAGATAACTTAGCAACTTACCTTGCGTGACTCCATACTGAAAGAAAACGTACTGGCGACGTTGTTGTCCCCATGTGGTTGGTGAAATGACAGTAATTCATTGTACACGCCCCTTCGTACCCGCCGAGAGTGTCGCGTTTTCGCGTTGGCTATTTTGTCCCTGTGTAGTTGCCGTTGTACACGCCCCTCGTACCAGGCGAGAGGTTCCAGGCTGCAGCGTACTCCAGGAGCTAGCGTTAGCCCTTTTGGTAACAGCCAGAAACGAACATCTGCGATCAATTGTCCGTTTGATAATACAAGGAAAACTTTTTCTTGCGGTGGCCTAAAATGAGCAGTGAAAGTTACTATATGCTGTTATGATCAAGGAGTTGATAAGCAGACAGACGGTTGAATATTTCAAAATGCCTCCAGGTAAAGTTTGGTAACTTATAAACGTGTTTACAGTTTCAATGTCCAATCATTTAGTTTGCGATGACGACTGTCTTTGTAGGCATTGAATGTGACTGTTCTGGCCCTGCCAGTTCTGAGTTTGTCTATCCAGAGACTTTTCTTTTGATACCGTTAGACACTCAAGTAACGGACAGGGAACATGTGAATAAGAAATCAGTTCGTTATTTATGATCCTCCTTCTCGGTAGCTTTTGAAGGCATTCTCTGTAAGTAAAAGTAAAATAAAAACATGAACTAAGTTAAAGTACATTTACCTGTGAAATGAATGAAGTTATGTTAGTGCGTTTCTGTTGATTCCGTACATATCAGTTTACCTCGTAGTTCATACTTACCATATATGCTACCTGAGAGCCTAGCTACATGCCTAGCTAACAATTCCGGTACATAGCTACATGCTACATTTGTTCTGTAACGGATTTGTGAGATTCATTTTCCCTTGTACTTATTGGTACATGTATTTGTATTTCAGTTTCACACCATTTGCATAATAACGCTCTCAACTTCAACCCCGGTGTACGAGATATGTTATGTGAAGGTGTTTATCTTGCTGGATAATGAGATAAGGCATTCGCGTCTTAAGCTATGACGTAGGCACGTCCCTGTTGCGTAGGCGCGCGCGCGCGAATTTGCTTCCGGCTCCATTGACTTGTTGACAATATGCCTCACTGCTGTGTCCCCCTTTGTTTAAATCGATCAGAGAGTAAAACTGAGACCAAACTGTCTTTCTATCGCTTTCCTCCGAAAGACAAAGATAAGAAGAGGTGGCTGCAGTTAATACGGTAAGTTGCTATTGAAGAAATGCATTGAAAATCGAAGTTTGGCGCCGACTTTTGTGCTAAGTGCAGACTAGCTACCCTGCACTGCAGACTAGCTACTACCGGTAGCTACCCTCTTGTTACCGAAATCCACGTTACATACTAGACAGGTATTTAGATTTTTAGCTAATTCAACAAGCGAGGATCAATATATGTGCTTTTCCATATGTTTTTCTGCTCAATAAGGCTTTAATCAGAGTTTAGTGGAGGGTAAACAAGCATCGGTTAGCCATTTATGTTGTTACTACTACAACCCTGTCTGTGAAGACATACAGTTACTGTAAGCAAGCATTATGTCAGCTACACACTCGGAAAACTGCATTATTCTATGCATTGTTAGCCCATGATTATCTAAAACGAGATGATGCATCTCAAGGGGATTATCATTAAAGAGACTTGGAGTAAATGCATGAATAAGCAGGGGTACAGTACGTTAGATAGTCCAGGTGAATGTGCTGTTTCTGCCTGTTTTGTTACAGTAGTTTCACTTCTAACTTTTCCCATATAAATCAAACAATGAAACTTCATATCTACAAAAAATAATGTTTCTGTAGGGAGACTGACATCTAATTCTAAAGCCTTACTATGTAACCTTTCCTTTATGATAAGGCTATGAAAAGGCGTTAATATTTGCCCCCCCCCAAAAAAAATCTGTATTGTATAGTATGTGAATACAATATAACTTGCCCAATCTGTATGGTAGACTGTTTGTATAATATCATTATACAATCTTTACAGTAGAGTATGTTAACACAATAGAAATTGTGTTTTAAAGAATTGATGGTTAAAGTGGCATTCTTTAACTTTTTTTGATAAAAAATAAAGTTGATTTTGGTCACAATTTACCACTATCTTTCACTGAAGGAGGTAACAGAGGACTGATTTAGCCTATTTCCCATTCACAAATCCTTCACCATCTGTTACAATGCCCATGTTTGTGACTGTGTCTAACCAGACACAGACACAAAAATGGGCATTGTAACAGATGCTGAAGATTTCATGAATGGGAAATAGGCTGAATTAGTACAGTGTTACCTCCTTCAGTGAAAGATAGTGGTAAATCTTGACCAAAATCAACTTTATTTTTTATCGAAAAAAGTTAAAGAATGCCACTTTAATTGTTCAAATCCAGGGCAGACGATAAGTTACAATGCAGCTTCAAGTTTTCATTGCCAATCATTTCTAAATCTCTCATTCTTTTTTTTTTTTTACAGGCGTGATGGCTTTACACCAAGCCCCTGCTCAAGGGTGTGCAGTTGGCATTTTCCAAATGGCAAAGCTGCTGGCCCATCACGTTTTGCTTGGAACGAGGGGAAGACTTTCCCAGGCCACCTCAGCCTTCCACACAAGAAGAGAAAAACAGTACCACTCCCTCCCAGTGGTGAAGAAGGGACAAATGAACTTGAATTACAAAATTCTGACATTGCAACCGCAGACACCCCTAGTACTTCAGACAACCCAACCGCAGACACCCCTAATACTTCAGACAACCCAACCGCAGACACCCCTGGTACTTCAGACAACCCAACCGCAGACACCCCTCGTACTTCAGACAACCCTTTTAACAGTGTTGCACTGCTAGAGATAGAGGTTGACATGTTGAGAAGAGAGAATGAAAAATTGAAAAGAGAATTGGAGAAACAAAAACAGACCTTTTCCTTCAGCCAAATATCTTCCAATCGTGTCAAAGTAAAATATTTCACTGGCTTACCAGATGTTGCTACCGTCCTGGTTTTGGAAGCACTCTTATCTAAGTTTGAGCTACAATATCATTCGAATTGGACAGTCCAGTCTATGCCACTAGTCGATCAGTTGCTACTGACTTTGATGAAGCTCAAACTTAATTCTGGTCATGAAGACCTTGCAACCAGGTTTAATTGCAGTACAGCCACAGTTACCAACATTTTTATCACCATTGTCAGTGCCCTGTATGACATTTTATATGTTGGTATGCTTGAGAACAACATCCCCTCCATAGAGAAGAACCAGGCATCGTTGCCAGAGTGTTTCCGTCCGTTTCCTAACTGTAGGATTGTGCTCGATTGCACAGAGTTAGCAGTCTCCAGGACAGAGAGGCTTGACAAACAGAATCATTTATGGAGCCAGTACAAAAAACGGACCACACAACACACAAAGCCTTAATAGGTGTGGCTCCTAATGGAGTGATAACATTTGTCAGTGACTATTATGGTGGAAGTGCCTCAGACAAGGCTATTACATTAGATTCTGGAGTTCTCAATCATCTATGCCCAGGAGACATGGTGATGGCAGATAAAGGCTTCACAATCCGGGACATCTTGCCAGAAGGGGTTTCACTCAACATCCCGTCTTTCCTTGTTAATGGACAGTTCACACAAGAAGAAGTTAAGAAAAACAAACTCATATCCAGTGCTAGGATCCATGTGGAGCGCTCCATTCAGAGGTTGAAATTGTTCAACATTTTGGACAATATCCCATATCAGTTCACTAAAAACATAAACAAAATACTGAAAGTGTGCGTGTGTCTTACCAACCTACAAACACCAATTCTTCGGGAAATAGCATGAAATGACTTGAATAAATGTAAGCAGAATCAGATTCATGTATTTATACTTTTAATAAAGTAATACTGAATTAAGAACACTGCTTGATTTTTTTAATCAAAACACATTTGTAACAAAATGCATAGTGCAAAAACTAATGTCACTGTAAAAAGTATAAAGTGCAAAACATCAACATTGGTAACAAAATGCATAGTGCAAAAACTACTGTCAACGTAAAGAAGTGGATCACCATATGATGAATACAACATTTAAATATGCAAATTTGCATATTTAAATGATAATGATGTACCGTGCATGTTCACATCATGTATACTTTTTACATTACTTAACCACTTATCCAACCCATATGGTTGGACAGAGTCCTTCAGGGCTCTAACTAAGTGTCTTGTGTTTTATGTTATTATGTTATGCTCTCCTCGAACCATCACCTTAACGTGGTGGAGAGGTTTGAGTGACCCCATGAATCCCGAGAGCTATGTTGTCTGTAGCCTTGCGCTACTGTAGGGTCACACATGGCAAACTGGTCTAGGAGGGAACAGACTAAGAATGGTTCAAGAGCTGTGAGGAGTTGTGCCCCACAGTCCTTAAATACGCACAAAGGTTTAAATTTGATTAATTTGATTAATTAAATTTAATTAAAACCCTTGGCAAACTTGTCTGAGGATGACTAAATGAATGCTGGGGTTCATGTGGTTAAGACCATTCTTCTAATATTACATGTTTCCAAACATTTTGGACAAAATAGAACATTTTACATCAAGGTGCCCAGAGATTTCCTGGTGCCCAGCTGACCTGTATCCAACGTGGCCTATAACGTTAATAAGAAACAGATCGTAGCACACATGGTAGCCCTAAAATGGCTGTGATCTTACATGTAAGTCTATATTTCATTAATTCCTAATATGTATTTTAAATTCATTAAACCTTTACAGCGTTACAGTATGTACGATCATAGCCATTCTGGAGCTAGACACATGAAAAGCTAGCCTTGGATCCAAGAACGTCAGAGTTATTTTAACAAGTCAAACGTCGGAAAACAATTATCTACCGACAAAATAAAGCACTGGCAGTTTTTATCCAAGGCTTATGAATCGCCAGTAAACGTGGGATATAACATCAGAAGCCAGAATACCCAACATTACCAAGCTAACGCTAGCTAACCCTGTTAGCTCACTCACCTCAACCTGATAAACTTTCTGTTTCATGGAAGCCTGTACCTTGCCTTTTATAATGCCCCCTGAAACATTTACGTTCACAACTCTATCTGAATTGAAAGCATTGAGACCCTTTTTCACCCTGAGAGGTTCGTCTTTAAAAAAAGACGTTAATGTAAATATATTTACGGGTTCAGACATATTGTTTTGAGTGGAAAATAATGCAGTGAGATTTCCAAGGCACCGGAAGTATAACCCCGCCCACACGTGACGTCGCGTCGTGACGTCGTGCTTAAGAGCCGAATTCTGTGAGGTTAGTAAAGTGACAGTGCTCATTGTTACAATTGCCAATCAATCTGAATACTTTATTCATCCCCAAGGGGAAATTGGGTCCTGTTAGACACTCACACTCTAGTAAAGAAAAACTTACAAGATAACAAGAAAATAGAAATAAGAAAACATAAATAGAAGATAAAATAAAAAATAGAAATAAGAATAAAATATGCAAACAAACACATGGTGACAGTAGCCCCTATATTCAATATAAAATATGACAATTTAACATGCTTCTTCATGGAAATGTGTAAACAAATGTCCTGTGTTAAGAGTTGCTAAGTTCTGAGGAAAAACGAAATCGATTGTGTTTGCGACAGCACATTGTCTTTGCAACAGTGGTGCAAACAATAATACCACTTGGAAATGCAAGGGGGTGGGGTTGAAAAGTTGTCTACTTGCACTTTAAGGATAACTAGTTTAACTTTGTGGTAAAACTGTGAAATTGTTCTATCCCAGTGTTGTTATAATTTTATCTGCTACCCAGTTTAGCAGCCTGTGTAATGGAAACTGGGCCCCTTGGTCAGAAAAGCCACTAAATCAGTGCTCAAAACCTTCAATCCCTAAATTCAATAAGGTGTAAGGCCACTTTACTTGCTTTTTGTCTGCTGTACCACCAGTGTCCCCAGTAGCACATGTCCTTCTGTCTGTTCTGTGCTTTGCATTGTGCAACTGTTTAACACAAGATGCTTGACGTTTTTAAGATAAGTGAAGGCCAACAATGCAAACTTGTCTCCCATCCAAACCAGTAAATGATAATTGGATTCCTAGAGAGTCTATGACAGCATAAACCCTGGAGATGTTTCTCTTCGACAAGCAATTGTTAAGTAATTCAATCAACTTGAAATTTACTTTTTAACTTAGTTAGCATTCCTCATTGGAACCAATGAATTCTGTTAGAATTCAGTTAGCTTGTTGCTGTTTGTATCCGCTCGTTCCGCAAGGAATACTAGGCGTCTCAGTATATACCCTGTTTTCAGGGTAGCGTAGAGATAAATGATGAAATTGAATCCCCATGCTGTGACAAGTGCTCCATGAAGAAGGAAGGCCATTTATTCAAAATGTCAAGGTAACTTTGATTTTATGAGATACTTAAATGTTTCGATTACAACATAGTGTAAACTTCCTAACAAAGTTTAACTGCATTTAGAAAATAACAGTCCCTCTATACTATACATAAACAATATGTGCCTTGTGACGGTAATCAAATTCTGCTCTCCCAAAACAACTGCACTACTTTCCAAGAGTCAGAAAGTCACAAAGTACCATTACCATCAAACTGAATAGAGTATTAAATTTCTTATGTACCTGTATTTACCCTTTGACAGCCAATTGGGTGATGAAATAAATGAAAAATGTCAATGAGAAAAAGCAAAGGCACACATTTGATAGTTTTGTATATAATAGTAATCCAATTTTCCTGCCACTCTGACTGATTGCAATCAGTGAGGGTCCTCCGCCTCTGCATTGGGTCTGAGGCAAATGCTGCTGGAATCTAATTACATAGCATTGTGTTGTCCCCATAAGGCAGACCACCTCACTATTTATTGTAGAGCTGAATGACTGTGCACGTGTGTTCTCTCTCTCGCTCGCTCTCTCTCTCTCTCTCTCTCTCTCTCTCTCTCTCTCTCTCTCTCTCTCTCTCTCTCTCTCTCTCTCTCTCTCACTCGCGCGCACACACACACACACACACACACACACACACACACACACACACACACACACACACACACACACACCTATCTCCCATTTAATCTCTTGCTCTCACTCATCCTCTTCTGAATCTGTCTTCCTTGATAATTTTCTTGCATAAAACCTTTTAGCCACCTCTATAATCAAAAATATGCTTTCGGGAAACTTTCTGTCACAGAAACAAAAAGTTGACTTGTTCTTTCTAGAAGGTTCTCGGCTGCTGTTGAGCCTATGATTGTTATTTAGCAACTAAGGCAGGCCAAAAACAGCATCTGCAAGGACTCCCTCGTGTCATTCTTCTCTCCAAGCTAGCTCACTTCAAGGAAATTTCAGGATATAGAGGAAGAAACAAATTAGAAGCAGACTTAACTCACCACTAACCAAGACTGATGTCAGGTTATCCAAAAAGTTAATGCCTGTTTATTGTTTTAGAGAAATTATATATTCTGATGGCAAATTGATGGAGTTTACACACACATTTTGCGTTGTTAGAACACTGTATTACATAGCTGGTTTATTATTGTCAGGGAAATGGATGGCAGCCCCAATTTATTGTACCGACAGTAATTCTTATGGTTGCATCATTGAATGCCCGTAAAAAAGTCATTTTCCAATAATATCAAGACTATTACTTGCTCAAAATTAACCTTACCTCCTATAAATTCAGAGATTTTCAGACAAAGAAACTACAGACTGTCATGAATTCAGAGGTTGTAAATGGACAAAGATGAGTCTATTTCCTGTTCTGAGAAGGGCACACTTCCTGTGTGAGAAAAAAGCATGTCAAAGGTCATGAGGTGAGGTCAGAAGTCTGGTTTGACTCACCAGAGAGCCACCCATCATCTCGCTTTCTCTTTTTCTGTTTCATTAGTTCATTTCTCAAATTTTCTTTTCCCTTTTCTCTCTTTGCCTCTTTCGCTTACTGTCTCTCTTCCCCTCTCAATCCCCTCAGGCTAACACTCACCAGAACAGAGCTGACTATTGCACCCATTTAGCCCCCCAAATCAAATTACCATGGACAAAACAGGGCAGTAAAAAGTAATGGGTTGTTATATGAGGCATACACTAGGAAGCGGAACAATTCCTGCAGTACCATGGTCTGGGATATTGTGTTTGTTGCTTACCTCTTTCCATGAATAACTGACTGCACCTAAGGGCCATGGTATAGAGGCAGCTTTAGGAATGTGATGGCTAGATAGCTAACAGATCTTCAACATATATTCATGTGCTTCAATAAACAGATAATTACAGTCTTTCAATTGCATGTGTTTCCTTTTTACAGATTTTACAGATAAAGTAATCCACATGTATCTTGCATGTACTCACATGACATTTAGGAAGTCATTTAATTACATTGTACTATTTTCTTTTGAGATTTTCATTGAGTAGCATTTTAAGTCGGGTAAAAGAAAAAGCTTGGCATCTCATGAGTTTTGTTTTTTTCCTTATATTTTTTTGCAGGTGTTTGCTTGTACAACAATACATTCTTAAGAAAAAAGTTGCAACAAAACTATAAAGGATGTATTATCAAATACTGAACCCAGAGAACAATGCAAACACTGGGCGTGTCTGTCATACGCCTGACTTTTTTTCCCATTGACCTCTCCCAACTGTCTCTTCGGCCCTCATTTGCATACTTGTGTGTGTTTGTGGTCATGTATGTGCATACAGATGTTTGTAAATGAACTATATGTATGTCTTTCTCTGTTCAATTGTGTCTTGTGTGTGGATGTAATGTGTCACTAACAAGTAGGTGGTACGTGCTAGAGCAGATTTTCTTTTGTTCCCAGTTCACCAACAGTTTCTGCAGGTGTTCACTAGTATTACCTGCAGGTGAAACTTGATTCTTATAATGCATACATGGTTTTTAAAATGGTATATAATCTAAACAAGTTAACCCTTTTGAATAAGTTTAAAATGTTTTGGGGGTTTTCTTTTTTACAAACTTTTTTAACTAAAAACTTGGCTGACATTGCCTAAATTAAAAATGATAATTGAAGAAGTTGCTCTTTGTCATATCATACATTATAGGGGTTGTTGTGATCTGCCAACTACTTGAGAGTCACAAAGCCAAAAGCACCCCTGCTCAGCATTAGCTCAGTAAAGTACAAAATGTAAGCAAGAACTGTCCAGCTTGTGAAAAAAATGCATACAGGGTGACTGTCAAGACATTCTCAATATTTTTTCAGCAAACTACAACACATTATGCAAAATGGAAAATGGAGAGTACATCATGTAATGAAGTAGGGAGCTCTTCAAACATTGGTGTTTCTTGAGTTCATTTGAAGTGATTCTTTTTATTTTTAATTTTTTTTCTATCTTTGTTCCATCCTTTATCTCTTGATTCGTTCTTGTGTTTTTGTTTACTTTGTCACTTTGTTTCAGGAACACGTGGGGTGCAGACAAATCCGTTCATTTTGTTGTGTCCTCAAAAACAGTACTTAGCACCACAGGGTAGATTTCCTCTTGATGGGAGCATTTCTGTGTGTGTGTGTGGGGGGGTGGGGGTGGGGGGTTGTTTGTAAAATTATAAACAGATTAAGGATTAAAATGTGAAATATGGTGAAAGGATTCAATGTCTTCATATCAGCCTGATTGTTTTCACAGAGGTTTGTTGTCTGTGTAATGGCTGTAATAGGAAAAAAGAGAAATAACAACAAAAACCGAAACAGTGAGTGACCAAACAGAATACAACATTTGTGTAGCATTTAAGCCATCCACACACTGGGCCACCAGTCTCAGAGCTACCAAAGCACATAAAAGGGCCCCTGACCACAGGATTCAACTTCCTAAAATTAATGAAAGAGGAAAATATACATAGCAGGGTCCAGTGTTCGATCAAACACCCACTGTCCCAGGCCTTGTTACAAGGTTCTCCTGATTTCTGAGAGTGAGAAATGCCCTCAGATCCATAGTGGATATGATGTCCCGTGGCTGTCGTCTTGTTTCCAGTCAGATTCATGTTAGAAATACAGTTAGGATTAGCACAAGGTCAACATGCGAAATGTTGATCTGAGAACTTGCACAGATCTGTGCATGCCTTCTCATCAAGGTAGTGTTAATCCTCCCTATCCAGAACGCCTTGACAAGAGATGACGAAAACTGAGGGAAAAGAGAAATAAAACAGACGGCAGGGGGAGTGCACAACATTTTTGTATTCTTACTGGTTTTGGACTAAAACAGTCTGTCAAAGAACTTAATGACACGTGTTTCCCCTGTTCATAGAGTGCTCAGATGACTTAATAGGGAAGACTATACACTACATTTTTATCATCAATGCCATGTTTTGTATGCCAATGAAAGCTGTAGCTCACTCATACAGATTTTAACAGCTTCCTAACCACGGCCATTGCTCAGTATGTCAAGATGGGGTAGCTCTTTTGGACAAGAAAGAAAGTATGTGCACTGTATTTCACTATGGGGTTGAAAGTGGGGGAAAAGCCCAGTAAGCGTTGACAAGGTTGTGTGTATGTGTGTGTGTGTGTGTGTGTGGGGGGGGGGGGGGGGTAAGTGAGTCTCGTGCTTGTCCTTGCAGCTCTGTAGGCACAGAAAGCTTGGAGTCCTCTGAGACTGAAACTTAAGGCTGTTGAGACCTTGCTCACACACATGCTTGTGCACACCCACATGTATACACATCGATACACCAATCAGGCAAAACATTAAAACCACTGACAGGTAAGTGAGTAACTTTGATTATCTTGTTACAATGTCACCTGTAAGGAGTGGGATATATTAGGCAGCAAGTGAACAGTCAGTTCTTGAAGTTGATGTATTGGAAGCAGGAAAAATGGGCAAGCCTAAGGATCTGAGTGGGCCAAATTTAGATGACCGTGTCAGAGCATCTCCAAAACAGCAGGTCTTGCGGGGTGTTCCCAGTATGCAGTGGTCAGTACCTACCAAAGTGGTCGAAGGAAGGACAACCGATGAACCGGCAACAGGGTCATGGGTGCCCAGGTGCCATTTATGCACAGGGTGAGTGAAGGGTAGCCTGTCTGGTCTGAGCTCACAGAAGAGCTACTGTAGCTCAAATTGCTGAAAATATTAATGCTGGCTATGATAGACAGGTGTCAGAACACAGTGCATCGCAGCTTGCTATGTATGGGGCTGCATGGTCGCAGACCAGTCATAGTGCCCATGATGACCCTTGTCTACTGCTGAAAGTGCCTACAATGGGCACGTGAGCATCAGAACTGGACCATGGAATAATGGAAGAAGGTGGCCTGGTCTAATGAATCACGTTTTCTTTTACAACATGTGGACGACCAGGTGTGTGTGTGTCATTTACCTGGGGAAGAGATGGCACCAGGATGCACTATACGAAGAAGGCAAGCCAGTGGAGGCAGTGTGATGCTCTGAGCAATGTTCTGCTGGGAAACCCTGGGTCCTGGAATTCATGTGGCTGTTACTTTGACACATACCACCTATCTAAACATTGTTGTAGACCAAGTACATCCCTTCATGACAATGGTGTCCCCTATTGGCAGTGGTCTCTTTCAGCGGAATAATGCACCCTGCCACACCGCGAAAATTATTCAGGGATGGTTTGAGGAACATGGCAAAGACTTCAACTTGTTGCCTTGCCCTCCAAATTCCCCAGATCTCAATCTGATTAAGCATCTGGAAAAACAAGTCCGATCCATGGAGGCCCCACCTCACAACTTAAGCCAGGATCAGACTACACATTATTTCTGTCTTTCATGTTGGACACCATGTCAAATTAGGCAATCATAGTGCCATATGTTCTTGCCGTGTCTTGGCTGGGAGACTGGCAAAATTACAAGTATGACCCCCCCCCCCAATCAATTGTCGTATGCTGCCTTTCACAAGCTTGCGTGAGTTCATAGGTCGTTGGAGAGGAGGGTCAAGAAATTCTCAATCATGGCTCCAGAAACACTGTGTGATGCTGGCAGTCTTGTGTTCCGAAAAGAAAGAAAACATGATTGTGGAGGCTATTGCGGCTATTGCTACTGGGGAATGATAACCTAGCATAGCTTAACTAACTACTTACTGGGCTGCTGAAGTGCCCAGCTATTTCTCGCCAAAATTTAGCCCATCTTTTTTGACTCTGTCATGGTCGTCCCTCGAGGAAGCGTCAGTAAGGAAGGGGTATTGTTGCCACTGCTCAGTGAACCTTTCCTCGGTTTCATCGTTCCACCTGACAGCAGCAATAGTAGCATCGATTTCTCTTTGCCATGTTTATATATGTGTACCAGAGAGCACTCTGTCATCATATTGGTCAACGTCAAGGAAAATGTCACAGGAGTTGTCAGACTAGGCAGGAAAATGCAAAAAATTCTGACATGCTAGACTTTTCGTCGGTTTGTTGTGGGGCATCCCAGACAATACATCACTATTTAATTAGGTCACACTACACAGGGTAAAGCCACCCATTCGTTGTTCCCGACGTTCATAATCGGGCCCGATGCTGGAAATTTGTCAGCAGTGACAAAATCGCATCAAAATCAGGCTGAAATCATGTAGTCTAATCCTGGCATTACAGGACTTGAAGGATCTGCTGCTAACCTCTTGGTGCCAGATACCAGAGGACGCCTTCAGAGGTCTTGTGGAGTCCATGCCTCGATCGGTCAGAGCTGTTTTGGTATCATGAGGGGGGACTACACAACATTAGGCAGGTGGTTTTAATGTTTTGGCTGATCGATGTATACATGCGCGCGCGCACATACACGTGTGCATGCGCGCACGCACACACACACACACACACACACACACAACGAGACAGGCTGAGTCACCGGTCTGTTCCTGTGGAGTGCTGATAACAGCATTTGCTCTGGGGTTTCTGGGCCAGGGGGCATGGTGCGTGTGTGTGTGTGTGTGTGTGTGTGGGTGCATGCGTGTGTGTGTGATTGTGTGAGTGAGAGTTCATGACGTATGTGTGTGGGTGCATGAAGGACATTTTGTGTGAAAGGTTTAGAGACACAGCGAAGGATGGAGAGTATGAACGTTAGACAAGAAATAAGAGGGTTTGGAGAGGTGGTATATGTTTAAGGTAGTGAAAGTTTTTGTTTGGCTTCATTAGCTACTTGGAGTGTCTTAGCATGTGTGTGTGTGTGTGTGTGTGTGTGTGTGTGTGTGGTTCTATACAAAGTGGAAGTGTGGCAGGCGTGATGTGATTGAGACATTCATTAGGAGGCAGGCGAAATCAGAGGTGGATCAGCTGGTTCGTGACAAACATGTTTCTGATTAAAGGACAAGTTCGCTTTTTTTTAACCTGGAGCTCATTAAAACATCAGGCATCATTTAGAATTGTACAGACACAAACATCACTGATCACTTCAGCATCGAAATACTTAACACCTTGTTGAATGTTTTTGCTGGGCTTTAATGCAGTCCAATGGGTAGATCAGTTAACCCTTCAAAAATCATGATGTGCTCCATTTTCAAAAACAGGTGTAGAGTTAAGACATTTATAAATACTGGATGTTCCATTGAAAATATAGTAGCAAAACATGCTTTCTATCAAGTTAACAGGACTTAATTTTGGTTTTCTGTAAATATGTTTTACTCGCTTATACCCACACCATAACTTGAAATTTTCTTTTATGGGGCTGCCAGGTTACAGGCCCTCTTGCTCTCACAGTTGTAGAAGTTTACAAATGGCGGGGATGTACTGCATCAACTGCGACAAGAATTTCCAAATTCAGTTGGATTTCCCTCCCATTTTATTCTTCTGAATGAGTATAAAATAAATCAAGGTTTTTGTGACTTCACTTTGAGTTTCCCATTTTCAAAAAGGAAAATTTTTTTTTTTTGAAGGCTTGAACGAGTTCCCCACTGGAATGTGTTGAACTCCAGTGAGAAGATTCAGCAAAGTGGTAAGTTTCAAAATACTGAAACTATTAATCAAGTGTTTGTCTCTGCTATTCTTAATATGTTTTGTTGCTTAAATGAGATTCAAAAAAAGTGTACGTATCCTTTAATGTCTGTGTTTCTGCACTGTAGGTCAGTGGTGGCTGGTGCTCAAAATTTGGGGGGGAGGGGCAGTTTACCTTGGTACAGCATACCTGACAGCTGCTTTAATGTCCACACAGTCACAGAGTTATTAAGAAGGACAATGTAGCTTATAGAGTTTATCAGGGTTCGTAGACAGTGGATGACTGACAGTCGAGACGAGGCGTGGTGGTGTATGTGAAGATGATTGACAGCCATGAGAATTGTCCAATCACATTAGATCAAAAAACATTAAAACAATACCAATTCACCGCCAATAAAAGTGGGAGTGTCTGGGGTGCACAGAACTGCACCCCATGGAAAATCTGAAGAAACCAATTAGACAGCAGCCTCAGGTCACCTGCTCGCCAAAGGTTTGAGGGCTTATATAAGGTATTGTTTGATCGGCGCCCCTCACCCGGAAAGTTTATGTATTCGGACAGAAATCAACCAAATACCATTTGGAGCCAGTATTTAATGGCTGCTGACAGGCGCTCACAGACTGAAAAACACTTTATTTCATAATTATTTGCATTATACAACTAAATTATTTTATAAGTAGATTTTCATCTCTTGATGTTTAAAGGGGGCGGCGCCCTTTACTGGCCAGCCGCCACTGCTGAAGGTGTCTTTTTTTTTTTTGCAAAATTGTAAGGGCGAAATCGGGATACAAAGCCATTCTGGTTTTTGTGTCAGGACTTAAAAATTGATTTTTCTTTTTTTTTGGTTCTTTCTTAGAAACATTATTATAACAGTTCCATGTTTACTTTCTAGCCTTAATATAATGTTCCTGAACTTCTTAGGACAAAATTAAGTACTGGCTAATACCGTTCTTTTCAGTATACATTTAAAGTGTATGTGTGTGGGGGAGGGCAGAAAAAAACATGAAATGCAAAATATTTTATGGGGCTTTAATAGACATGTACAATATGCTTAAAACATCAATTCTATATGTAGCTATTGCTGACATGTTTTGTTTTCTTTACAATCATTGTTAACTTGTATAGCGATATGAAAATGTTTTACTTACAAAACATTAAAAAACAGCCTAAAAATGTTTTGTGTAATAAGACAGTGTGGTTTATTTTATATTTGTTAATATAAGCTTGAACTTTGATAAAAATATTGTAAGGGACATCTAAATAAAGGCCTTTACACATAAATGACATAAAAATCAATAAATGACATAAAAATGCGAAATACTCGCCTGCAAATATTTCACATCAAAACTATTCATACTGGCAGCGATGCGAATTTGCGACAGAAACCCAGCTTTCTGTCGCAAATTCGCAAGACACGAGGGGTACTTATCCCAGCGGGTTCAGGTATGGTAGTGCAGTGTATGGAGATGCCCCCCCCCCATTGCCAGTCCAGCCCCTGCTGGGTATACTTCCTCTGTTGCAGTACACCACGACCAGCTCTGGGTTGGCAAGGAAGGGTTGCCTTGCTACCAACTCCACCACATCCAAAAGTAAAATACATAAGTGACTCACTATCCTAATAGCCTAGTTGTTCATTCCTTTTCATTGTCTTTATACCTTTTGTGTCCTTTGTCATACAATACAGGATGATGAGTAACACTAACAATCAACAGGTCCACCATTGTCATTAGCAGTTACAATGTGATATCACAACATCATTGGTCGATGCCTTTATTTGCGATGTGAAAGCTCAGAAAAATTGACCTTGTTCCGGAAAAGAATTATGTCGCTTTTTTGCCGCATAATATTTGCATTCGGTGTGAAAGTACTTGTGCAAAAAACAACTTCGAAAAAATATACTGACATGCGAATTAATCGCATGAAAAAAGCGCCCCCAGTGTGTAAAAGCCCTAAGTCTGTAATACCTTGCAATTGAAAGACATTGTGTTCTCAGTAATTAGCACATTACTCTACAGCTTTATTTTTCAAAGGCAAGATAATGTGTGTTTTTAATGTTTTCCTTGATGTAATAACCTATATTCTAATATGTAATGTGTCACATAGGGCTCTAGTTTCTGGATGGTGCAAGGCCGGCGGTAGTGCTAATGCAGATGTAGGGCGCAAGGTGGTTTTTATCTCGCCTGGGCAAGTTTGCTAATTTCCGAGCTGATGGGCGTGGGGGCACATAAGAGGTTGTGTCACAAAAAATCCGGTGGCGCAGTGCTAGTTTGGTGTCAAATAAGACCAATTGCCTTTGCATCTCTGCCTGGTCAGACTAAGTCTTAGCGCAGATGCAGGTGTTGTGTGGTAGTTTCCAGGCTTTAGGCAAATGTGCATTAAGCATAGACTTGTCCAAAATTGCACACGCCACTTTTGTATATGTTTTGTTGGCCTATTCCATGAATGATTTAATTAATGATTACTGTTCTAAACCTTTTTAATCACAAAACAAAACATCTGCACCTGTATGTATCATTGTCTTCCAACATAAAACAGTCAATGTGCATCATTACACATGGAAAACAACATGGTGACGAGGATTTCAATATTTCACTTAACCTCATTCAGTCTGAAACAACGAACTGATTGCCTTGGCCAGGGGTCGGCAAACTTTACTATCAAAAGAGCCATTTTTGGCAAAAAAAAAAAATCTGTCTGGAGCTGCAAAACATATTTGAGCCTTATAATAAATGTAACACCATCTAAATTAGCTTATCAACATTACTAATAGGAGGGGCATTCAAGTGGTGTGGCGGTCTATTCCATTGCCTACCAACATGTGGATCGGCAGTTCGAATTCCCATGTTACCTCCGGCTTGGTCGGTCATCCCTACAGACACAACTGGCCGTATCTGCGGGTGGGAAGCTGGATGTGGATATGTCCTGGTCGCTGCACTAGCGTCTCCTCTGGTCAGTCGGGGTGCCTGTTCAGGGGGAAGGGTGAACTAGGGGGATTAGCGTGATCCTCCCACGCACTACGTCCCCCTGGTGAAACTCCTCACTGTCAGGTGAAAAGAAGCGGCTGGCAACTCCACATGTATCGGAGGAGGCATGTGGTAGTCTACAGCCCTCCCCGGATCGGCAGAGGGGGTGGAGCAGCGACCAGGATGACTCGGAAGAGTGGGATAATTGGCCGGATACAATTGGGGAGAAAAAGAGGAGGAAAAAAAAATACTAATAGGTCTACATGGGCATTCATTAATATGTTTTACCACACATGGCTGCTCTGCAATGGGCTAATTATGATTATTTGGTCCATTAACTTTGCATTTCCATTACAATAATACAATTTTTTTGTTGAATTTATGTAATTATAGAACTACAATAAAGAAACATTTTTACATCTTTTTTGTTATTTTTATTGGGGGATATTATTTCCAACAAAACACAAAACTGAACAAAAGTCCAGTTCAGTGCGAGGTAAACCTCTTTTTTCTTCAGCAATGTACAGAGATCAACCCTCAGGCCTGGGCATAAAACAGAACAGCTCAGGGTCATTATATTCATTGAAAAAATCACAACTTACTAAAACTGATACTTTGTTGCAAAATAATAGCCTATTAAAGGATACCATTCTCACCTGTTTAGTGCAATTTCGGTTTCTAAATGTCACTGCAAATCTTCTCGATATCAGGGCTGTACCGCAGGCTGTTCTTATCTGTGAGGCGGGAGCCATATTTGTATTATGTAGTTCATGCTTGAGGTAGGGAGAATCAAGACTTGCCACCACCATTGAGGTTCGGTCATGTTTAGAGGGAAAGGCGCTGGCCGTAGACATAAGCTATGATGCACATTTTAGTTGACAAAATGTTAAAAAAAATATTCAGTGTGGAGAACATTAGAATCACTTCAGGCCTACAACAATGATGAATTAAATTTGAAATGTTAAAAAAATAACAGTTATTCACTGCCACAATTTTTTGTCAGAGCCACTGGAGAGGGGCAAAAGAGCCACGTGTGTTGTGTGTGTGTGTGTGTGTGTGTGTGTGTGAGTGACTTCGTGGATTGTCACCTTGTTGTGACCGAGAAGCTTGCATGGCCCTGAGATCCTGAGGGCAATGCTGTCTGGAGCTATGTTCCTGGTAGGGTTACCCATGGTGGTAAGGTCAAGGGGGAAGTCCCTGACAAAGACCAATCTGACAAAGACCAATCCAACCAAGACTTTGCAACGGTGGAACAGGCGGAGGATGATAGCTGACTTTAGGGAAGCATCACAATGGCTGGGAAGGCGGATGAAGGCTGCAGCCCCCAGTCGTCTTGGATTCCACACCACTGGATCCTGACCCAGATCTGTCAAGGACCATGTGGTCGCTGTCTGTGCACCAGTCTCCCCACATTAAACAAAGTCACACACAGGTGTCCTCCATAAAGGAAATCCACCCTAATATCCCGGATTATGTCCTATGGTGACTGGCAAGTGGTGACGGGCAGGATTGTGAGCTCTGGAAGCCCCTATGAAGCAGCACATCAAGCAGTGGGTGCTAGATTCAGTCACTGGGCTCTTGGAATGAGGTAGAAAGAGCCCTTCGGTAGCTGCATCCATGGCTGAGCAGCCCTCTTCAGGATCCACTCTGCTCACCCCACCTTGCGAAGGAGCTAGAAAAGGTGCCCTAAAAATAGCCTACCTCTAACCTCCTGACTTGATTACCGCTTTCAGAGGGATGACCACATGCGGTCAGAAAGATAGAAAAATGAACTTTGGAGCCTGGAATGTGGGCACACTGATGGATAGTGCAACCAGTGACCAGAGAGGATAACCGTGATCATTGCTTGGGAACTGAAGAGATGCGGGATCGACATATCTGCCCTTTTTGAAACCCAACGGGCAAACGAAGGACAACTGAGGGAGGTGGAGGGTGGCTACCCTTTCTTCAGGAAAGGGAAATCTGCTGATTAGCCCATGTTCCATGGCATTGGATTTGCCATCATGAACCAGATCATCAGCCACTTGTCTGAACCTCCAGTGAGGATCAGTGAGTATCTCATGACCATCCGTCTGGTGCTTGCCAACAGCCAGATGGTGACAGTTGTGAGTGCCTATGCCCCTACTTTAAACTCTGAAGAGGAAGTAAAAGAGAACTTTTATGCCTGCTTAGATGAGACACTGTCAAGAATCCCCACGAAGATATTATTCTCCAATGAGACTTCAACGCCAAGATCAGCCAGGATCAGTACTTCTGGAAGGGCACCATAGGAAAGGAAGACATCGGGAACATCAAGTCCAATGGAGTTCTGCTTCTTAGCAAATGTGTTCAATATGACCTCACCATCAATAAGACTGTTTCACCAGGAAAATACATTTTAAGGCATCTTGGAGACACCCCCGCTCCAAACAGTGGCATCTCCTTAACTATGTCATTGTATGAACCAGGGACCACCGTGACATGACTATCACAAGGGCCATGATCGATGCAGATGACTGCTGGACAGATCATCGCCTCATCTGCTCCATAATGTCCATCAAGCTCAAGAGGAAGAGGAGGGTTCAAAAGAAGCAGATCTGGCCAAGACTGAACCTTGAAAGCCTGAATGAAACTGCCACCCAGCAGGGACTTCAGGCCTCTCTTGGGGAAACCCTCCAACAGGAATATCCTGATGACATCGAGAAGCACTGGAGCCAAAACTACCCTTAGGTACAAGTCCAGAAAACACCAGGACTGGTTTGATGAGAATGATTCAGAGATAGAACAGCTCATCTCCAAGAAAAGGAAATCCTTTCGTGCCTGCCAAAATTATGTAACCTGCAAATCTAAAAGAGTGGCTCACTCCAGAGCCAAGGCAGACATCCAGAGACAGGTAGGGAGCTTAAGAACTCTTGGTGGACAGAAAAGGCTCTGGAAATCCAGCGACTGGCAGACTTGGGTGACACCAGAGGCTTTTTCAGCACTACTAAGGCCATCTATGGTCTAAGCAATCGCAGGTTAAACCCCCTTCACTCAAAGGATGGGTATGAGCTGCTGAAGGACAAGTCCATTAACGCCCAATGGAAGGAGCACTTCCAGGAACTCCTCAACCATAACAGCACAGCTGAAGCAGACATTGCTAGCTACATTCCCCAGAGTCCCATCAGAGAAGACATTGGGGAACCTCCCACCATGACAGAGGTTTAAGATGCCATCAGGAGCCTTAACAACAAGGCTGCCAGTCCAGATGGGATCCCAGCTGAGATCTTAAAGAAAGGTGGACCAGAGCTCCTGTACCACATCCATACCCTCCTCCTCAAGGTCAGGGAAAAAGAACTTCCCTCAGAGCTCAGAGATGCTCTAATAGTAGCCATATTCAAGAAGGGGGACAAGGCGGAATGTGGAAACTACAGGAGCATATTGTCACCTACTTAAAATAATGGCCTAAGTCATATTTTCAAGTTTTTCAAAAAACAGAATAAACTGACAAATTTTGTTTCAGTTTCAGTTTATTCTGTTTTTTGAAAAACTTGAAAATATGACTTAGGCCATTATTTTAAGAAGGTGACGGTATTACTACTGTCAACAACAGGCAACCAACTGCTACCATTGGCTGAGGAAGTATTCCCAGATTCTTAGTATGACTTCCACCCATCCAGAGGTACAGCAGACATGATATTTATGGCACACCAACTCCAGGAAAAATGCCGTGAACAACAGTAGACTGAAAGGCTCTGTGGAGCATACTATCAAGGTATGGCTGCACTGACAAATACATCAGAATATTGAGGCTTTTACATGACGGCATGTCAGTCAGAGTGCTCAGCAACAGCTCTGAGCCCTTCACTGTGGAAACGGGTCAAACGGGTACATCATGGCACCCACCCTGTTTGGCATCTTTATTAGTGCCATACTCCACCTCATTAGTGAAGAGCTGCCATGGGGGATCCCAATCCGACACAGAACTGACGGCAGGCTCTTCAACCTTAATAGCTTCAAGGCCAAGAGCAAAGTCTGCAACACCACCATCATGGAGCTTCAGTATGCTGACGACAACGCCATCACAGCACACTCCACAGAAGACCTCCATGACATTCTGAATGCCTTGGCCAAGGCATACATATGCCTGGGTGTAGCATTAAACATCAAGATGACCCAGGTCCTATATCAACCTCCACCCAGCCAGCCATCTACCCAGCCCACCATAAAAGTGGACAAAAAAATTCTTGAAAACGTTGATAATTTCCCCTATCTCAGCAGCCTTCTCTCCTCAAAAGCTGACATTGACTCTGAGGTCAACCATCGCCTGAGTTGTGCCAGTCACACTTACACTAGACTCAGGAAAAGAGTCTTTGAAGACCGAGACCTAAAGGCCCAAACAAAACTCATGGTCGACAGAGCTGTTGTTCTCTTCACCCTGCTGTATGGAGCAGAGTCATGGACCACCTACTACATCAGGCACCTGAGAGCCCTGGAACAATACCACCAAATATCCTTACGAAAGATGCTGAGGATCAGCCGGAAGGACAGAAGCACCAATGTCAGCCTTCTGGAAGCAGCCAACATGAATAACATCACCACCACAATAACACAGCACCAACTCCGATGAACAGGCCATGTCATCTGCATGTCCAACACACGTCTCCCCAAACAGATCCTGTACGCCCAGCTGAAGGAAGGTCAGGAGCTCCCAGCGGGCAAAATAAACATATCAATGACAATATCAAACCAGTCTGAAGAAATTCAACATCACAGCGAGCAACTGGGAACACATTGTACTGCATAGTTGCTCCTGGAAGAAATCCATGCAGCAAGGAGCTGCACGTCATGAAATGGAACTCCATTGTGCTGCAGAGAAAAAGCGACAGCACCGCAAGGAGAGAGAGAAAAAGGTTCAACCACCACCACTTTCCCCTACCCACACTGGACCAAAGTATGTGGATCACAGATCAACCTCTGCAGCCGTATGAAGACCCACAAGTAGACAACCCAAAGGAGAGGACAGTCATACTCGCTTCAAGTGACTGCCGATGATGATGATGGTGGTGTGTGTGTGTGTGTGTGTGTGTGTGTGTGTGTGTGTGTGTGTGTGTGTGTGTGTGTGTGTGTGTGTGTGTGTGTGTGTGTGTGTGTGTGTGATTCAGGTGAGTAAATGCAGAGATGTTTGTGTACCTTTGTAATTGTGACGTTGACAGTTTTGTCTATTAGTAAGCATGTGTCTATATAAGTATGTTTAACACGTATGTTAAGGTGCATGCATGTATGCAGTGATGTTCATACATGTTTGTGTCAGCTGTTATGAATAATAGATATAAAAATGACAGTGCTTCACAGGTGCCCTATAAATCCTCCCAAAAGGCACATTACAAGGGAAAAGGGATTGTTTAATGGTTTAGAATACGGTTGTTTGTATTTCAATGAGTAGACATTTCCCTTCAAACGTCTTGTCAGACTGTATATATGAGAACCACTGTGATTTTATTGTCTTGCCTGTCTTAAAAAAGCTCCACAGCTACATAAAGGCACATTTATCCATTATTGACAGCCATGCAGTTTTCTAGGACGCGTTTCTTCGAGTTCTTGTTACCTCAGTATTACATGTACAGCATCTATTTGAACTCTCACACAACAATAGTTCATTTCTCTTTTCAAAGCCATGATACATTGGTGAATTTTGGCAGAAAATTAGAAGGGCAATATTCGTCAACAGTGTTTTTTTCATGATACTTATGGACCTTTTACTTTAGGTTACCTTGTTATTCACATAATAAATGGAAGAAAACAAATCCCCATATGTACTGAAGGTAATAATGCCATTGAGGCAACACATTTCAAGACGCTGCCTCAACACACTGGCATCTATTACATGAAAACATGATTTTGTCCCAATGATTTTGTATTACCCTGTTTCTTATTTCAGTTCATCTTGCCAGGAAATTGACCTTGTCACATTACCTAAGTCAGTTGTATTACAGATTCAGCGCTGCAGGGGTAACATTGCACAGAGTTATTGCCACTTTGTTGAAATACTTGAAATAATTGTAAAGCATTTTTTTTCTTTTTCTTTTTTTGTGCCAGATTAATTGGCTATTCTACCATTTTTCCTAAGTCAGTACCTGTTGGCAAGTAGATTGCATTTTCATGTTGTCCAGAAATGTTGTCACGTTGTCTTTTATATTAGCCTTTCTGATAAAGATACGCAAGCGATTTATGAGTAAGTATAGATTAGCAACACTGACTTGAGGTTGAATGAGGTTCAATAACTGGGACAAAAACTGTGTGCAGAATGATTGACTGTGGGGAAACAAATTATAATTGAAAACTACTGTTGGCATTGCTGTCACATTGCCTTGAAAGTTTTCCCTCATATCTATGCCTCCAGAAATACAAATTCCCAGTATTTTGTGGTGCCACTGCAGGTGCACAAGTGTAATGTTGTGTGACCCCCCCCCCTTTCTCCCCAATTGTACCCATCCAATTACCCCACTCTTCCGAACCGTCCCAGTCGCTGTTCCACCCACTCTGCCAATCCAGGGAGGGCTGCAGACTACCACATGTCTCCTCCGATAAATGTGGAGTCGCCAGCCGCTTCTTTTCACCTGACAGTGAGGAGTTTATCCCGGGGGGGGGGCATAGCACGTGGGAGGAGCATGCTATTCCTTCCAGTTCCCCCTCCCCCCTAAACAGGTGCCCCAGCCGACCAGAAGAGGCGCTAGTGTGGCGACCAGGACACATACTCACAACCGGCTTCCCACCTGCAGACACGGCCAATTGTGTCTGTAGGGATGCCCGACCAAGCCGGAGGTAACCTGGAGATCCGATCCAGCGATCCCTGTGTCGGTAGACAGTGGAATAGACTGCTACACTACCTGGACGCCCCTATGTTATGTGAGTTGATCCAAATTTTGACCTCAGCTCTGTGTCCCTCCATTCTGTATTGGCTTTCTCCATTGTGTGCCAAAATATTTAAGGAATAATTATCTAACATCTAATTTGACAATAGACATTAAGGCTTTGGATGGCAACATGTTGTAATGAGCAAGGAGATCCCGCTTGAGCAACAGGGTTCATTTCTCCATATCACATCGCTTCCTGAAAACTTTGTCTTAACAGTATTATTTTTCATACTTGCCTATTTATTGGTGTTCATTTATACAACTTTCTATATCTTTTATAGCACATTAAAGTGGATATCTTATTTTCTGTGTTTTTCCTTAACTTAAGGTGAATTTGGCAACATTTAGTGTGTCTGGTGGTCCTAAGTTTGTTTTCATACTACAACTCCCAGAGTTCTATTCTAAACAAACCTGATCCTGAATGTGCAGAGAGCGCTGAAGTTCAGGTCACGATTTTTGGCAGTTTTTGTATAAGACTGGCATGATAATCCAGCAATAGAGTGCATTTTTTTGGAGAAAGAATTAGCAATGTTGTCTGACACGGTAATACTGAGCAACATATCAAGTCCATATCAAGCCTTTAATTAATCCTAATTAATCGTTGTATATATTGAGCTTTGCATTTTAGGGCTTATCACTTGCTGTTCAGCTATCAACATGCAAGTTCCTTCTCTTTCCTTCTTTTCCATTCGCATCAGACTAGACACATTTCCTGTGTCTGCCATTGCATTTGAGTACTTAGCTAGAATGGCAGACCCCGCCAGCACCAATAAACTAAAAGCACATAGAGGAGCAAATACAGGGTGTTACTACAAAAATGCCAGCGGGGAAATTTATCAGTATGACATTTTTAATATAAAAATACAAGAATTATACATCTTTAAGTGAACCTCTTTTGTGTGTTAAGATTTTTTTCTGTTTGTTTTTTTGGAATCAACATTTTATACAGTCTTCTCTCTACACATTTAGGAAGCTCCATAACAAGGCCTTCAGCACTTCTACAAGCACAGCAGTAGTACACAGTTACTAGGCGTCTCTTCTTTGCTAAAAAAAAAACCAAAAACGATGATTTTATAGAGATATGGCGTAAATATCGGACAGCAGTTACGGTTCTCCTATGCTGTTTGCATTATACGGTATTTGGTGCCTGTTGTTGTGTAATGTATCGCAGACTAACGAGACCTAATTAACCTACACCTCCATTAGTTCACTTAACATTCTTGTCCTTCACTTTCTCTCCCTCCTATTCCCTACCCTCTCGCTACAGCAATGCACTGTATACAGTGGGAGCCATTTGGTTTATGATAAATGAATTAATCAGAGTAGAATAGAAGCTACAGCTGTGGCTTAAAGCACTGCATGATTTATGAACAGCAAACTGCAGTGCCACCTTCATGGTTCAAGGTCTCATTATGTGCTGTCTTTTTTAGCCTCTATTTTTTTTTCAAGTTTTCACAGTAACAGTCCATGTAGTGAGCGTGAGGACAGCTAATTTAATAGCATTGCCAGTGTTTGCAGGAATATGGTTGTTACAGTATGTATGCTGCTCTTTAATTTAAGTATATCTATGTGAATTACTCTGTAAATTTTGCCCAATGTCAGAAACACTGAAAGGCATTGGAATGGTAAGCAATAGAATATGAAACAAAGCTGCAAAACTATGAAATAAGAAAGGTCTTGTGCAGTCTTTATCAATAAGACTTTCAGTACAACTTTTTACGTCTTGGCAGGTAAGGCAAATGGTCATCGTATAGAATTGTAAGTAGTCCATCGCTATCCATAGTATAATTCTGAATTGAAAATGGTACACAGTAAATAACTACAGTTGTAGTCCTATCATTTGTTGTGCAGTGGCATCTGCAGCTTAATAATGAAATAATGATAATAACAATGACAGATTAATTAAAATAAAATTTCAATAACTACTTTATATTTTTAAACTATATAATTAAACAGAAAACTGTTTACTTAAATCTGTTTTTAATCACTTCTTTTAAGTATGAAAATACATTTTCTTGAAAGGCCATTGTTTCTGCAATGTTTAGTAGATTCAAGATTCAAAGGTTTATTTGTCACATACTTCATGCACAAGTACAATAAGCAGTGAAAGGATTCCAAAACTGCAACAAGAAAAATGGAACAACAATAACAATAAAATGAGACTCTCAATGTTGGCCTTGTGGCTGTGGAGGTGTCTGCCTGATCACAGCGGCTGAAACAGTCTGTTATTGGGGTGATGGTGAGCCATAATAATCCTTTTAGCCCTGGTCCTGCATCACCTTTTGTTTAAGTCCTGTAGGGGGGGGGGGGTTTGGACCCCGTGGTACGCTCAACCGACCGTACCACTCTGTAGGGCTTTTTGGTCTTGGTACAGTTCCCATACCACTGATGCACCCTGCCAGGATGCTCTCAATGGTACCAGAATAAAAGGTTTTCCGGATCTGTGAGGAGACACTGAACTTTTTCAGTTCCCTGAGGGGCTAAAGATGCTGCCTCGCCTTTTTCACCAAAGTGTCTGTGTGTAGTGTCCACGATAGGTCCTCAGTGATGTGAACACCAAGGTACCTGAAGCTGCTCACCCTTTCAGCTGGGACCCATTGATAAAGACGGGTGTAGGACTTTCGCTATGTTTGTCTAAAGTTCACAGTAGGCTTATTTGCTTTACTGATGTTCAGGGAGAGGCTGTTGACCTGGCACCGCTGTGATAGATCCTCCACCTCCTCCAGGTAGGCCGTTTCATTGTTGCTGAAGATCAGGCCCATCACTTCTGTGTCGTCAGCAAACTTAACGATGGTATTGGATCTGTTTGTGGCCACACAGTCAAGAAGAGTAATGCAGGGGACTCGGGACACAACCTTGGGGGGCTCCTGTTTTGAGGGTGAAAGAGGTGGAGGTGTAGCTACCCACCTTTACCACCTGATGTCTGCCAGTCAGGAAGTCAAGGACCCAGTTGCACAAGAAGGTGTTCAGACCAAGTTCCCTGAGCTTTGTGGCCAGTCTGGGGGGCACTATGGTATTGAAGGCTGAACTACAGTTAATGAACAGCATTCTCACATAGTTATCACATAAGATGGCATCCTCAGTGGATCAGTTGGGGTAGTAAGCAAACTGTAGGGGGTTCAAAGCATTTGGGAGGGAGGAGCAGATGTTGTCCTTAATAATCCTCTCAAAACCCTTCATGATCACAGAAGTGAGAGCTACAGGACGGTAGTCGTTGTGGTCGATTGGATCAGTTGTCTTTGGTACTGGAACAATAGTGGACCTCTTGAAACTTGTGGGCACTACAGACTGGACACCGGAAAGATTAAAAACTGGTAAATACAGGGGCTAAAAATCAGCACAGGACTTTAGTACTTGTCCAGGGATGCCATCTGAACCTGCCGCCTTTGTGGTCTTCAGAGCCCTCCTCATGTCATACTCTGACATAGTCAGTGGATGCTTCTCTCCAGCACTGAAACACATTCCGCTACTGGGTTAGCCTGCGGGTTGATGCTAGTGCCGTTAGCCTTGGAGTGCACAAAGAAAGAGTTCATTTCCTCTGCCAGAGAATCTTCAGCATTCACTATGGTGGTAGGTCTGCCTTTGTAGTACAGAATGTGTGCACCATCTCTGCAACTTCTTTGACTATCCATATAGCTGTCCTGCACACATTCACTCATGCACACACACACACACACACACACACATACACACTCATAAACACACACACTGAGCCCACTCCCTATAAGGTAAATTCAGTGTTCTTTCTTATACATGGTGAAACAGCATTGCAGCCAGTCATCCTGCTTCCTGTATTCCAAGGTAGCAGAGCTTTTCCACCATGTTAAAAGGCTTCTGCAATGCACAAGGTTTCTCTGATAACCACCTCATCTCTCCCTCCAGGCGGAGAGAGAGGGGGGGGGCAAAGGAAGAGAGAGGCAGACAAGCAGGCAAACATCCAAATATGTTCCCCCGTCAAAGGTAATGAAAGAAGCCCCGTTTTCTTTGATCAGACGGCAAGGGCATCAAGCCTGCGTTAGATTTCTGAAATATCTGAGACGCTCAAAGCCTTATCTGTTTGCGCGCACACTCACTCACACACACACACACACACACACACTTGCAGAGATGCTGTGGGCACACAAATGCTCATGCAAATACATCTAGCACAAACACGCATGCACACCCACATGCACATACACACAAACACGTGCAGAGGCACTTGCAACACTGTCAAAGTGGAAGCATCTCAGACTAGAAAGATAAGTAGGCAAGGCATAATGTATTTCTAGACACTTTTTCAAACAATGTTGATACTAACAAAAGGTGCCTGTCTGTCTTTTCTTCTTCTGTTCCTTTTATTTTGCATCGATCCCCAACCCACCCTCTTTTTTGCTGACTTATCTTCAGATGAAACATTTCACCTTTCTATATTGGCATTCTTCTAATTTCAAGTGAACCTGATAGAAAACTCTGACATGTGTTGACATTTTGTGGTAATAGTGGAATGGCATTTTGAGTGCTTAGAGATGATGACATGAGATATTTAGGATTCACAACACTTGGTTTTTACACAGAAATGCCTTTTGGAATTGAATCGGTTGCTGTTTAGATAAAAAGAGGGTTGCTTTACTCCAACTATATCTGTCTGCTTCTTTCATGTTGGCTATAAGTTTTGGATCTTATCCGTTTCCCATTCACTTAACACCTCATACCAGCTGGGTGCCTTTAAACACAGTTTCCTAAGCACAAGCAGTATCTCAAAGGCTGAAAGGTTGCAGGAGTGTTGGTATGTCGGTAGAGGAATGCAGGAGCTAAAAAGAAAGACAGGTGGAAAGTAGGAGGGAGGGGAGTAGTGCTCAGTTGCCTTGTTCCCGCCACAGGACCAGGAAGGCGAGTGCTGTCTTACTTTACAGCCTGGTTTTCAGAAGACAGTCAGACACGGCTCAGCTGGTCCTTACCATGAACCTTGGCTTTACCATGAGACTGGACTTTCTCAATAATCCAATCTCTGCTTCAGAACCGAAGATGAGTTCTTAAGGCTTATTTATCATTCTGGTTTCTGCAGTTTTTTTTGGAGGAAAAGCAAACAAACGAAAACACAGGGGTAGTCAGGGCTCATAACTCGCAGACAATTGCCAACTGGGCTAGCCTTGACTTTGCCATTTGCCATCTGTTTTCCTCCAAACTTAACCAAAAAGTTGATTACTGTAGTAAGAGGTAAATAATACCTTTCAGTCACAGCAAAATAAGGACTTTTTTAACTTCTATTTTAGTACTCTGGCTTCCATGTACACAGCTTTATTGAGTTTTAAAAACAATATGAAACAGGGCATCATGATCCACATCAAGAGCTATGTTTTTAATGCAGAGACAAACGGACATCAATGGTTTCTACACTCGCATGATTCCCACAACAAGACCAAATAGGGTCAGAAAGAACATTATTACTGCTCAGCTATTTAATTTACCATCAAAAGATTCACCATTATATTTTACATCTTTCTTGATATCAGTGGGGATGGTTTGTGTGATAGAATAGTCTCGTTTTGAGTCCGCGGTGGCGTAGCGGTCTAAGCATCGGCTTTGTGTCGATGCAGTCGCCCACTGGGGACCGGGGTTCGTGCCCCGGTCTCGTCAGATCTGACTATGGCCGGACTCGATGACGCAGCAATAATTGGCAACGCTGTCTTCGGGAGGGGGGCGGAGTCGGCTTGTGTTCGTCACATGAATGTTTCTCTGTGTGTGTCGGAAAAAGCAGTGGTTCGGCCTGGAGTCGCCTTGTCATGAAAGTGGCAAGGCGTCTCCTTCGAGACTGCCAGCTGGAGAGATGCAGTTGGTGAATGCATGCAGTACGAGGGTGGGTGTTTGAACTAAAATAGGGATCGATTGGCCACTAAATTGGAAGAAAAAGGGAAAAATCAGAAATAAAGGGAAAAAAAAGAAAAAAAGAATAGTCTCGTTGAGTGGGTGATATTCATCATTTTGCAAAAATACTGAGTCGTCCTCTCCTTTAGTGGTGGTCCTGCTGTGGAAATCAACCAGATGATGTGATTTTTTTAAATTTTTAAATTTTTTGTATTTTTTATGGTACACAGAACATGTAGTGTGAATTTCAATGTCACTGTTTATTCCTTCTAACTGGGTATTAAAGTACCATTGCATGTCCTGGTGGCATGATAAGGATTGTTGCAAGATGTCACGATGTTTTCTGCATGTCACAGTCTGTCTCTCCATGTCCTGTCACTCACATTCATAATTCAATGAAGTACTTCAGAAGGACACTGTTTCGTTGGTTGAAATTTAGTGCATTTTAATTATTTTAGTGGAGGATTTTTTTCCCCGATGTAATTTTTTTTTTTTCAGGAAATGTCAGAAAATCTTTCTCCTCATTCCTGCCCAGTGGCTTGCTACCATGATGTCAGTGCCTCTTTTTCCATCTCTTCTCCATCTGGACAAGAGAAAGGAAGGAGGTAGGTAATGAAAAATGAACCCATTAGCTCAGAAGCACATTACCCACCTCACTCTTTCTGGGGAGGAGAATCAGACGGGGGGGGGTCATATTAACTGGGAAAAAGCTGAAAGGCTATACTGTAAATCTAGCAAAAGAGTGGTGTGGAAAAAGAGAGACTGGGAGAGACAGACAGAGACAGAGAGAGATAGATGAGGGGGAAGAGAGAGGAAGCAGAAGAGAGATGGATGAGGGGGAGTCAGACAAACAGAGTGAAGTAAATGGGATAGAGTGATGTGGGGCAAAAAGAGAGAGTTGGTGTGAATGTGTAAAGGCTGCTGTTCAAATGTTAGTAGATAGCTGCAGAATAACACCTTTTAACCTTGATGGTGTGCAGTTTGGGATTCAGGCCATGGCTGATTCCTTTTAACACTTGCAAATAGATGCTGTTAAATTTTGGGGGGTACATTTTCAGACTGTTTACAGGACCGTGAAAGAGTAGCCTCAATTTGCATAAATAAATACGTGCAAAACAATCATGGTGGGTGTTTTTGGCCGGATCTAGCACAACACTGAAGCAACAAGGAGCCAAATCACTGGAAAGAAGTAGCTTCTTTTTGTGGTCAGAGCAGAGGAGAATACGGTTGCCAGGATCAAATCAATTAGTTAAACATAATCCATCTCAGTTGATTATAGTCAATCACAGAATGCATTTCAGTAGACATTAGGCTTTACAGTCACCAATATGGAAACATCAAATCAATCTCACTATGCCATGAAAAAAGGCATCCCATAAGGCCTCATTTATGCTCAGTGTTAAATACGTATACGGGTACAGATGGAGCCTTCTGTACTCTGCGTTCATTTCTTCCTTATTTGTGCACGTTTTCTGAAACCTTACGGATACGGACGAAACGAAGTAGTACCACCGGAAATCGTGGGGGCAGCGTAGCCAATAGTTCAATGTTCAATAGTACAAGCAAGACACAACAAAGACATGGCGGAACTCTTTGAAGAGAGGTTGTGCTAGTTGGTGAGAAATTTTAACCATATCTAAGATGTATTTAATGGCCTCAAAGACCACCGCCGTCTACAACACTGCCTCCACTTTTTCCTCTTTCTTGACAGATACAGTATCCACCTTATTTCTAGCCCCCATGATACCTTGCGTGAATTATGGGCGTGACTTCCAGCATGTCCTATCACTCAACCTGAACCGGCATTTTCCATGGTAACGGTATGCTAACTGTCTTTCTACAAGACAGTTAGTGTACCGGCCTACATCAAATTATCCCCTGAACAAGCGGCTACATTGATGGAAGAAACCATGATCCAAAGTGCTTCACAGTTATGGCATGATGGTAGAAAGCTGCATCTAACAGCCAGCACAGCAAAACGAGTCCCCAAACAAAACAACACAGATCTAAAATAATTTCTGAATGAGCATTTGTACCCAACCTTCACTGGCAATACAGCAACACAGCATGGCAAAGAAAAATGAGGTCAATGTCATCAAACTCATGGAGAGCAGAGGGCATACTGTGGAGAAGAGAGGCCTGGTGGTGCACCCTGACCATCCTTGGTTGGGAGCCAGCTCTGATGGGATCCTTGATTCAAATCAACTCCTTGAGATCAAGTGCCCCTTCAAGAGTTCAATGTCTCTGGCCGAATTTCTGAGTCGGCCAAATGGTGACATCAAATGCTTGGGTGACGAACAGTGCCTGATTCATCCCAATGGAAAGGATGAATACACCTCCAGGTGAATAACTTTTTTTTTTCAAGAAAACAGATTATTGGCTGTATGATTAGAAGTATTGGGCATTGTACTCATACTGATCACAATTTTGTAGCAACGTGCTTTCATATTCTTTCTTTCAGACAGAACTGACCATTATGTGTCTTTGCCTACAGAGCTGCAAGCTGGTCATCTGGACGCCAAGTGAGGACATAGAAGTGGACATTCCATTTGACAAAAACTGCAGATGCACATGTGCAACAGCTTCAGAATTCCTACTTTTTACACATGCTACCTAGGTTGGCTGATGATTTTGCTAACAAGAAAATAACTGCCCAAAGTATCATGAGTAGGTGTGGGGTGAGCAGGAGAGTCAAAATATTGGGCATACACAATACAATCAGACTGAATGTACACTTATTTTATGAAGTACTGTTTTAACAGATACATTAAACAGATAGATTAAGGAACAGATCTACACAAATGGTGTAATGATGTAGGTTAGCAACATTTATCATGTTTTTTTTAAACACGAACAGCAATAGCTAACACTTCTTAGGCCAAATCTGCTGCGGATCTGTGATACTGCTTCTGCCGAAAACCGGAGATATTACCCATAATCATTTCCCCAGTGACCCCCCCCCCCGGAAACTCGTGGATAGCGACCTCCTTCCCCGTTGCCATGTTTGTTATCATCAAAAACTTTTGACTCTGAGCTGCTCTCTAGTAGATGTATTGCTTAACATCCACGCCAACGTAAAGGACGGATGGATGTATGCGGGCAGTGACGGTTACTTCGTTTGAAATGGATGTATTTATTTTCGTACGTGAAAGGAGCATAAACGAGCCTTAAGACTGTTTGATACATCTATTGTTGCATGGCTAGTGGCTTGTCTTCCCACCCTGTCTCCTCTCCTGCCATCCTGTAATCGTCAACCTTTTTCTACCCAGTTGACAGGGGTCAAATTTAATTGTCCCCTCTCCGAAACCAACTATGGAAGATATCTTCTTAGTTTTTTTTGTTTGTTTTGTTCTGTCTCCCACACGTAAGAGTTTAGAGTTAGCAAAGAACAAGGAAAGTGAATGTAGTTTAAGCATATAAGAGAATTTGAGCAAATAGGATTAAAGGACATGCAGCTCAGGTGAATCGGCCGTACTAAATTGTCCCTGGGATGTGTGTGTGTGTGTGTTTGTTTGCTTGTTTGTGTGTTTGTGCGCGCGCACACCCTGTGATGGCCTGGCGGCCTGTCCAGGGTGTCTCCCCACCTGCCACCCAATGACTGCAGGGATAGGCTCCAGCGACACTGAGAGCAGGTTAAGTGGTTTGGATAATGGATGGATGGATCTCCCACACACAATCACCATTCTGTTATAATTCCTATGAAATATCCCCATGTGTCGTAAACCTGAAACACGAGTGTCACTCAAAGTGTCCAATTTGTTTATCTTAAGATGTATTATTTTAAAATGGGCAAACATCTAAAATTTAACACTGCAATTTTGTTCAGCAGTGCCAAAATTGAGACTGAACTAAGGTAAGCCCGGGTTCCTGGTGGCCCAACCAACAGAAGCTGGACCTCATGTCAAAGAAACAGAAGATCTCTTGGCCTATGAGCCACCATGAATTGAAAAGCCCTTGTTTTTATAGGGAGACATGAGGTTATTTATGATGACTCACAGTTTTTAATTTTTGCTTAAAAAATATTGCAGGATGGGGGGCGTCCAGGTAGCATAGCAGTCTATTCTGTTGCCTAACATTATGGGGATCGCCAGTTCGAATCCCTGTGTTACCTCCGGCTCCGTCGGGCATCCCTACAGACACAATTGGCCGTGTCGGCGGATGGGAAGCTGGATGTGGGTATGTATCGTGGCCGCTGCACTAGCACCCCCTCTGGTCAGTTAGGGTACCTGTGCGGGGAGAGGGGGAACTGGGGGGAATAGCGTGATCCTCCCACGCACTACGACCCCCTGGTGAAACTCCTCACTGTCAGGTGAAAAGAAGTGGCTGGTGACTCCACATATATCGGAGAAGAGGTGATAGTCTGCAGTCCTCCCCGGATCGGCAGAGGGGGTGAAGCAGCAACCGGGACAGCTCTGAAGAGTGGAATAATTGGACGGCTACAATTGGTGAGAAAAGGGGGAACCCCCCCCCCCCACACAAAAAAAACATTGCAGGAGGTACATTGCATGGCTGTCTTACAAGGTTTTTTTTCAGGTGGCCGTTTAATCAGAATGAAGAAGAATAAAGGGTGTGTTGGAGATAATTCGGATTTGGCAGGGATGAAGAAAGGGATGCTGTGGGCATGGGATTAAAGTAGAAGTTATGAGCAAGGTAGGAACCAAAGACCCTGGCAGGAATAAAAAAAAATGATAAAGAGAAAGGGTTAGAGGACGTTAGATCAGAGAGGAAGCTGGAGGTCTGAAAAGTGCTGTTGAAGAATGTGGGCTGCTTGGTAATGAGAGGGTATAGTAAATAGAAGAAGTTCTTGTTTTGTGTGTGTGTGTGTGTGAGAGAGAGAGAGAGAGAGACAGTGAGGGTAGAATACAAGAGCCTAGCCTTGCTCCAGGCACCACATTTCTGTCAGCGATGGCATCTTTATCAGCTAAATGCACTTTTGATGCCTCGCCACATATGTTGCTGTAAATTACTTTTAAGACCCATATTTAAGGGTAAGGAGAAAGGGACTGAGATGGAGGCCAGAGTGCCAAGTTTCGCCCTGGGTCTTTTATAATGAAGGAGAGAGAGGATAAGATTTCTGGCACTGGTCTGCTGTTGTTTCCCCTCTTTCCTCCCTCGCTTCATATCGTTCCACTTCTCGCTTGTCTTTTCTCCATTTTTAACCCTCATCGCATTTCCTTCCTTGCTTGTCATTCTCTCACACATTTCCTTGTTTCTTCCCTTCCTTCCATCTCCCTCCCTCACTACTTTGTTCCTTCTATATATGAGTGTGTCCCTCCTCCCTCTGCCCTACATTCGTTGTGTCGCTCCTCACTTGCTTATCTCATTTTGTGCTGTAATGGTTGGCTGTGATTTTTTTCCTCATTTTCCCGGCAATATATTTTCAGGGTGGGAAGGTGTTTTTTTTTTTCAACATTAGGGATGAGAGAGTCAGAAATATTCCTCTGTGGATGACTGCTAATCTGACTGACTGCATTTAATGAAAGAGAACAGCTGGTTTAATTATCTGCAAGCATGCAAACACATGCACACGCACACTGGTGCGCACACAAAGATTTGCAGAGCCATATAGACACTTGACACTGATACTCACCCATGCACATGTAAGCACACGCAAAAGACATAAGGATACATTTAGTGAGGTTTAGTGTGGTGTGTGGAATAGAGCAAGCTAGTTTCTACTCTGGTTTTCATTACAATCACTTATTTTCCAAGCATCATTCTTCTTCGTAAAGTCTTAAGTTCCACTTGAGGTAAATCTCTTCCCAGCATTGAGCTTTACTGTCTCCCATGTCTGCTGGCATTATAGGCAGCTGTGGCTTTTACAGAGCTAATACACAAACATAGCCCTAGAATAGATGAAGGTCGTTAAATAGCTCAAGTATGTCTACCAGAGAGATGTGATTTTCCACCTGTTTGGTTTGTGTAGTATTAGTTTGGTTTTTTCATCATGGCACTATATTCTGTTTTCAGCATATGCTGGTCGATTCAAACCTTGAAGAAGAACAAAAGAAAACAATGCACAACTCCTCTGTTGCTCTCCCCGAGGTTTCTTCCTATTCTTTCTCCCTGTTAAAGGTTGTTTTTTTTTAAGGAGTTGTTCCTTATCCGATGCGAGGGTATAAGGACAGGATGTTGTGTTGCTGTAAAGCCCCTTGAGGCAAATTTGTAATTTGTGATATTGGGCTATACAAATAAAATTGACTTGACTTGACAACAAAAGTCAATGTCAGCCACTTTGAACCAAATTTTGGAGACTGTCATCCTGAAAGAAATACACATCTAGTCATCAAAAGCTAAATTCCTTGTTAGTGAAAGGCAGGAATAAAAAAAAAAAAGGCATTTCTGCAGTGATCATGTTGCCAAGCAAACTAATGGAACAGGTCAAGTGGTGGTGAAAAAGATGCTTGTAGAACGTTGAAGGGGTTTCCAGTAGTGTTTTGAGTTTCATTGACCTTGTCCAAAGTGACTTACTGTTTCATGTATAATGGAAATGACAAGACACCAACAAAACCTTAAAGTCAGATTTCAGGGCGGACATTTCTCACTGTCAATTTCTGATTGATTTTTGTTTCTTTTCTTTTTTAATGTGAATTAATTAGAATTTCTATTTAATCTGTGCCCTGGTTGAAAACTATTTTCTCTGTTATTTTTCAATAAGTCAATGAATGCACTATCCTTTAAAAAGATTATTTCACATGTGAGAAAGAAAAAAAATGGCTGACTACGAACACAAAAGCATTAAAAATCACTGTAGGTGACAATCAGACAGATACCTTCACTACTATTACTACTACTTTTGGCTGCTCCCTTTAGGGGTCACCACAGCGGATCATCCATTTCCATTTCTCCCTGTCTTCTGCATCTTCCTCTGTCACGCAAGCCACCTACATCTCCTCCCTCACCACATCCATGAACCTCCTCTTTGGCCTTCCTCTTTTCCTCTTCCCTGGCAGCTCCATATTCAGCAACCTTCTCCCAATATACCCAGCATCTCTCCTCCACACATGTCCAAGTCATCTCAATCTTGCCTCTCTTGCTTTTTCTCCAAACCGTCCAAGCTGAGCGGTCCCTCTAATAAAATCGTTCCTAATCCTGTCCTTCTTCGTCACTCCCAATGAAAATCTTAGCATCTTCAACTCTGCCACCTCCAGCTCTGCCTCCTGTCTTTTTGCCAGTGCCACTGTCTCCAAACCATATAACATAGCTGGTCTCACAGCCATCTTGTAAACCTTCCCTTTAACTCTTGCTGGTACCCTTCCCTCGCAAATCACTCCTGACACTCTTCTCCACCTGCTTCACCCTGCCTGCACTCTCTTCTTCACCTCTCTTCTGCACTCCCCGTTACTTTGGACAGTTGACCCCAAGTATTTAAACTCATACACCTTCATCACCTCTACTCCTTGCACCCTCACCATTCCACTGTCCTCCCTCTCATTCATGCATAGGTATTCCATCTTGCTCCTACTGACTTTCATTCCTCTTCTCTCCAGTGCATACCTCCACCTCTCCAGGCTTTCCTCAACCTGCACCGTACTCTCGCTACAGATCACAATGTCATCTGCGAACATCATAGTCCACGGAGACTCCTGCCTGATCTCGTCCGTCAACCTGTCCATCACCATTGCAAGCAAGAAAGGGCTCAGAGCTGAGGGCTCAGAGCCGATCCTTGATGTAATCCCACCTCCACCTTGAACCCATACCTTCACGCATTTCTCAAAGAGAAGAGGTCATAAGGGCTGAGAAGTGAAGGACCTAAATGTGGTAAAGATCCCTAAAACTCACATAAACTATGATAATATGAATCTTTTTTGATTCATGCTGGGATACATACATGAATGGTGTATGTGCGGGTCTAAGGACAGGATGTTGTGTTGCTGTAAAGCTCCTTGAGGCAAATTTGTAATTTGTGATGTTGGGCTATACAAATAAAATTGAGGCAGCACGGTGGCGCAGAGGTTAGCGTGGTCGCCTCACAGCAAGAAGGTTCTGGGTTCAAGCCCCGGGGTAGTCCAACCTTGGTGGGTCATCCCGGTCGTCCTCTGTGTGGAGTTTGTTCTCCCTTTGTCTGCATGGGTTTCCTCCGAGCGCTCCGGTTTCTTCCCACAGTCCAGACATGTATGTCAGGTGAATTGGCCCCACTAAATTGTCCCTAGGTATGAATGGGTGTGTGCGTGTGTGTGTGTGTGGTGGGGGGCTGTGATGGCCTGGCGGCCTGTCCAGGGTGTCTCCCCGCCTGCCGCCCAATGACTGCTGCAATAGGCTCCAGCATCCCTGAGAGCAGAAGCAGGATAAGCAGTTCAGATAATTGATGGATGGATGGAAATAAAATTGACTTGACTTTATTTTGCTAATGAACATTTTGCATTGTTTCCTTTTGTTTAAAAGAGAGCAATGAGGTTGATGATGGAACAATATAATTTCAGACTTAAATAAGATAAACAGGATGTCCAGTGTACAGTGGACTAAAGAGGGAACTATACATTTACAATCAAAACTGCACTGTATATGTGGTGATGGATTCTCTACTTTGCAAAGAAAAGGCATACTAGAGTAGCATAATTGTTTCTTGCCCTATATATATCTACAGAGAGAGAGAGAGAGAGAGAGAGAGAGAGGGCAAAAGTATTGGGACACCTCTTAATCATTGAATTCAGGTGTTTCATTCAGACCCATTGCCACAGGTGTATAAAATACAGCAGCTGGCCATGCATTCTGCATTTACAAACATTTGTGAAAGAATGGGTCATTCTGAAGAGCTCAGTGAATTCAACAGTGGTACTGTCATAGGATGACACCTTTGCAATAAGTCAGTTTGTGAAATTTCTTCCCTGCTAAGATATTCCACGGTCAACTGTAAGTGGTATTATTGAAAAGTGAAAGTGTTTAAGAACAACAACAACTCAGCCACGAAGTGTGTCTGTGAATGTTCTCATTCATCCAGGTCATGGTTATCCAAAGGAGTTGAATCAAGTGCAACTGGACTTGGTATAGTATATCCGTGAAGACGTTTCGCCTCTCATCCAAGAGGCTTCCTCAGTTCGTGCCTTTCTGACTAGACCAAGCTAGTCTGACTGGCTGGTGATAAGACTCAGAATTTATATGAGACTCAGAATTTATCCTCCCCTTTGGACAGCGACGAATTGGCAGACCACGTACAGTCACACAGCGGGGTCAACGAGTGCTGAGGTGCATAGTGCATAAAAGTCACCAACGCTCTGTTGGCTCAATAACTGCAGTTCCAAACTTCCTCTGGCATTAACATCAGCACAAAATCAGTGTGCAGGGAGCTTCATGGAATGGGTTTCCATTGCTGAGCAGCTGCATGCAAGCCTTACATCACCAAGCACAATGCCAAGTGTTGGGTGGAGTGGTGTAAAGCAGGCTGCCACTGGACTCTGGGGCAGTGGAAACGGGTTCTGTGGAGTGACAAATCACGCTTCTCTGTCTGGCAGTCTGATGAATGAGTCTGGGTTTGGCGGATGCCAGGAGAACATTACCTGCTTGACTGTATTGTGTCAACTGTAAAGTTTGGTGGAGGAGGGATAATGGTATGGGGTTGTTTTTCAGCAGTTGGGCGAGGCCCCTTAGTTCCAGTGAAGGGCAATCTTAATGCTTCAGCATACCAATAAATTTTGGACAATTCTATGCTTCCACCTTTGTGGGAACAGTTTGTGGAGGATCCTTTTCTGTTCCAGCATGACTGTGCCCCAGTGCACAAAGCAAGGTCCATTAAGACATTGTTGGGTGAGTTTGGTGTGGAAGAACTTGACTGACCTGCACAGAGCCCTGACCTCAACCCCATCGAACACCTTTGGGATGAACTAGATCGGAAATTGCAAGCCAGGTCTTCTCGTCCAACATTGATGCCTGACCTCACAAATGCTCTTCTGGATAAATGGGCAAAAATTCCCACAGACACACTCAAAAATCTTGTGGAAAGCCTTCCCAGAAGAGTGGAAGCTGTTATAACTGCAAAGGGGGAACCAACTCCATATTAACACCTATGGATTTAGAATGGGATGTCATAAAAGCTCCTGTAGGTGTAATGACCAGGTTGTCCCAATGCTTTTGTCTATATTCTGTGTGTGTGTGTGTGTGTGTGTGTGTGTGTGTGTGTGTGTGTGTGTGTGTGTGTGTGTGTGTGTGTGTGTGTGTGTGTGTGTGTGTATACATATATATATATATATACTTAGTACAAAAGGTAAGGAAATTTGTGTTTGGTAGATTATTTCTTTGTTGTAACAATGCTTCGTGGCAATAAATCTTATACCGTTGGAAAGCCTGTTTATTTCCCTTTTAAATGGGGCCACATTTGTAAGGAACATGCATTTGTGGGATGAGCAGCAGAGCTGAGTATGTGGGTTGCGACCATGAAAAATTTGCCAAATCTTCTCTGCCAATGCCAAACAGCTTATTTTGCTGTTGCTATTGACTCTTGTTTTGAGCTTCTGGTACCCCAGGTGCTGATAATCTGGTGCCTGATGTAAGATTTATTGCCACGAAGCATTGTTACAACAAAGAAATAATCTACCAAACACAAATTTCCGTACTTTTTGTGCTAAGTTTATATACTATATATATGCATGAATTACTGTTAGATATGATTGAAAATTAATTAAATTAAAAATTAAATGAAAGCCACTTCATGTGACCTTTTATTCTTACAATGAATGTGTTCTCTGCATTTAACCCATCCTATTGTATAGGAGCAGTGGGTAGCTGCAGCACCTGGGGACCAACTCCAGTTCTTCTTTCCACTGCCTTTGTCAGGGGCACAGACAGGGGTATTAATTAGCCTTCTTAGACTATGGATGCTGATTTAGAGTTGCCGTGTGACCATGTGCAAATCTTATTAGTTGAGCACCGTTTTTCTAACGTGCTTCATGCATTAGCACCTTGGGGTCTGCAAAAGGCATGTAGCAAAAACAACTGTAGTCCAGTGATCGCATTTCTCCAACCCTACAAGGAGGACATACACCCTTGCACACGTTTATTATTCTCTCTTCCTCACTGTCTCCCCCATTCTCTTTTCTGACTCCCATTTTAAGTCCCATGGCTAATCTTCAGAACATGCTTAACTGTCATAAGGGGACATTCTCTGGGCTTCAAAGGCACAGTGTTCTCACATAGTCTTCTTTTATTCCTTTTTGTCTGTTTCCAAAACTATTCAGTACCTTAGCACTTCATCTGTACAGTAGTTAGTGTTGCAGAGCCCCCCCATCTTCCTTCCCCCTAATCCTTTGTCTACCTCTGTCGACCCAACATACAACACTGCACAGCCTGAACTGAGAGAAAACCATGTAATTGCATGAAAAAAAGTTTGACTCGTAAGCAAAAAAGAAAGAAAAGTGAAAATAAATCCTACAAAGCAAGAGCTTTATTAATGTTCTCTGTCGCTGAGTGCAATGTGACTGCAATAGCATGAATATGTTGAATTTCAAAGTTGCAATGGTATTTTGGAATTCTTGTGGTTCATTAATGAATAAAAGTATAATAAACAAGCAAGTAAATAACTGCATAGATAGAAAGATAATTTAGGGCATTCAGTCTAAAAAATTTGAACATTTTGGTAACCTGACACTTAAGTATTGTTATTCTTTTTTATTCTTTTTTTATCCCCCCCCCCCTTTTCTCCCCAGTTGTATCCGGCCAATTACCCCACTCTTCCGAGCTGTCCCGGTCGCTGCTCCACCCCCTGTGTCGATCCGGGGAGGGCTGCAGTCGACCACATGCCTCCTCTGATACATGTGGAGTCGCCAACCGCTTCTTTTCACTTGACAGTGAGGAGTTTCATCAGGGAGACGTAGTGCATGGGAGGATCGCGCTATTACCCCCAGCCCCCCCCCCCCCCCAAATAGGCGCCCCAACCGACCAGACGAGGCGCTAGTGCAGTGATCAGGACACATACCCACATCTGGCTTCCCACCCACAGACACGGCCAATTGTGTCTGTAGGGACGCCTGACCAAGCTGGAGGTAACATGGGGATTCGAACCGCCGAACCCCATGTTGGTAGGCAATGGAATAGACCACCACGCCACCCAGACGCCCTAATTCTAAGGCACCTTGGCTTGGATCAGTGTCTGTATTCTAAGAAGGTTAATTGATCTTCTCGAGTAAGAATGTTGCATAATGACCATTTTGGAAAAGTCCAACCTTTATTGTGGGCTATTCATTTTGTGTTTCAGACGGTGAATTATCAATTATTTTCCAGCAGTCATGAATAACAGTGTTATGGTGGCAGTATGTACTGGGTAACTGATGACTTGTGTTGGGAACTGGGCTGAGAATTAGAATAATTTCAGTGTGACCAGTATAGTTGGCTTTAAGGAGAAAAAGTGTTATGAAAATTTTAAATAATCCAAAAATAGAATAGTAATGGCAATGCATTTTTTTCATGCCATTAGTTTTATATTTCAAAACTTTAACGATTTTGACAGATGTTTGAAAAAACATTTTCGAGAAGAGGATTTTTTTTCTTACATAATGTTTTAAGGAAAATCTTCCGACCTCAAGTTTTACAAGCCATGCCAGATTGCTGATGTTGCGACAGCAGCTGAAAAAGCTGTGAGGGGTTTTTATGAAGTGTTCAGGAAGTGACAGCAGAGCAGAGTTGACATGAACCTTGACCTTCCACTTTTTTAGACTGTCAGCAAACACACACACACACACACACACACACACACACACACACACAGAAATAACTACATAGACATTCTCTCACACTCACACTTATAAGTATACACTGTTCATGGTAATGTGCAACAAAATTTAAACACACGGTTACTTGCCCTCCCTCTCTCTCCCTCTCTCTCATTCTCTTTCTCTCGCCCTCTGTCTCTTTGGTACACACAAACGCATAGTCACACACACCGATTCATGACCATGGCAGTAGCTGCTAATGTGTTGCAGAGACCCAGTAAGTAGCTGCTAACTGGCTGTTCTCTTTCATCTTCTGGGGAATAGATGGAGTGATAGGAGGAGGATGGAAAGCATCAAGCTACTAGGCTGCCATCACATAAGTGACTCTTATCTCCAAAATACCAGCTTTCAGGTTTTCAGATGGATGACCAAACTTCTTTTTTTTTCTTTTTTCAAATTTTACACTGGGCTTTGAATGGCTTATATACTCGGCATGTATAGCATACCAAATGACAGAAAACCTTAAAATCAAGAGCGAAGGAACAAAATAAGAATAAAAAAAAAAGTTGAAATTGAAATAAAATTTGTCCTGTGTATAGATAGGGTTGAAACCCAGCCACTGAGGATGCACAAGCCAGTGCATCCTTAGTGCCGGTCCCAAGCCCGGACAAATGGGGAGGGTTGCGTCAGGAAGGGCATCCGGTGTAAAATCTGTGCCAAATCAAATATGCGGATCATAAATAAGACTTACATACCGGATCGGTCGAGGCCCGGGTTACCAACGACCGCCACCGGTAATGTTAACCAGCAGGGTGTCGGTGGAAACTATGCTACTGTTGGGCGAAGGAGAAGGAGAGGGGGAAAGCATGTCCAGAGGCAGCTAGAGAGGAGGAAGGGTAGGCATGTGGAGGTGAGAGTTGGAACTTTGAATGTTGGCACTATGACTGGTAAAGGGAGAGAGCTGGCTGACATGATGGAAAGAAGAAAGGTAGGCATACTGTGTGTGCAAGAGACCAGGTGGAAGGGGAGTAAGGCCAGGAGTATCGGAGGTGGGTTCAAACTCTTCTACCATGGTGTGAATGGGAGGAGAAATGGGGTAGGGGTAATTCTGAAGGAAGAGTATGTCAAGAGCGTGCTGGAGGTGAAGAGTGTCAGACAGCACGCTCTTGACATATGATGAAGCTGGAAATTGAAGGTTTATTGCTGAATGTTATCAGTGCATATGCCCCGCAAGTTGGGTGTGAGATGGATGAAAAAGAAGAATTCTGGAGTGAGTTGGACGACATGGTGGAGAGGGTACCCAAGGAGGAGAGAGTGGTGATTGGAGCGGACTTCAATGGACATGTTGGTGAAGGGAACAGAGGTGATGAGGAGGTGATGGGATGGTATGGAGTGAAGAAGAGAAATGTGGAAGGACAGATGGTGGTCGATTTTGCGAAAAGGATGGAAACGGCTGTGGTGAATACATATTTCAAGAAGAGAGAGGAACACAGCGTGACATACAAGAGTGGAGGAAAGTGCACACAGGTGGACTATATCTTATGTAGAAGGTGCCATCTAAAAGGGATTGGAGACTGCAAGGTGGTGACAGGGGAGAACGTCGCTAGGCAGCATCGGATGGTGGTCTGTAGGATGACTTTGGAGACCAAGAAGAGGAAGCGAGTGAAGACACAGCCGAAGATCAAATGGTGGAAGTTGAAGAAGGAAGACTGTTGTGTGGAGTTCAGGCAGGAGTTAAGACAGGCACTGGGTGGTAGTGAAGAGTTGCCAGATGGCTGGACAACCACTGCAGAAATAGTGAGGGAGACAGCTAGGAAGGTACTTGGTGTGTTATCAGGACAGAGGAAGGAAGACAAGGAGACTTGGTGGTGGAATGAGGAAGTACAGCAAATTATACAGAGGAAAAGGTTGGCAAAGAAGAAGTGGGATAGTAAGAGAGATGAAGAAAGTAGACAGGAGTACAAGGAGATGCAGCGTAAAGCAAAGAGAGAGGTGGCAAAGGCAAATGAAAAGGCGTATGGTGAGTTGTATGACAGATTAGACACTAAGGAAGGAGAAAAGGACTTGTACCGATTGGCTAGACAGAGGGACCAAGCTGCAAAGGATGTGCAGCAAGTTAGGGCGATCAAGGATAGAGATGGAAATGTGCTGACAAGCGAGGAGAGTGTGCTAAGAAGGTGAAAGGAATACTTTGAGGGGCTGATGAATGAAGAAAATGAGAGAGAGAGAAGGTTGGATGATGTAGGGATAGTGAATCAGGAAGTTCGGCGGATTAGCAAGGAGGAAGTGAGGGCAGCTATGAAGAGGATGAAGAGTGGAAAGGCAGTTGGTCCTGATGACATACATGTGGAGGCATGGAGATGTTTAGGAGAGATGGCAGTGGAGTTTTTAACTAGATTGTTTAACACAATCCTGGAAAGTGAGAGGATGCCTGAGGAGTGGAGAAGAAGCATACTGGTACCAATTTTCAAGAACAAGGGCGATGTGCAGAACTGTAACAACTACAGAGGTATAAAGTTGATCAGCCACAGCATGAAGACTTGGGAAAGAGTAATAGAAGCTAGGTTAAGAGGAGAGGTGATGATCAGCGAGCTGTAGTATGGTTTCATGCCACGAAAGAGCACCACAGATGCGATGTTTGCTTTGAGAATGTTGATTGAGAAGTATAGAGAAGGCCAGAAAGAGTTGCATTGTGTCTTTGTAGATTTAGAGAAAGCTTATGACAGAGTGCTGAGAGAGGAGGTGTGGTATTGTATGAGGAAGTCAGGAGTCGCAGAGAAGTATGTAGGAGTGGTGCAGGATACGTATGAGGGAAGTGTGACAATGGTGAGGTGTGCGGTTGGAATGACAGATGGGTTCAAGGTGGAGGTCGGATTACATCAAGGATCGGCTCTGAGCCCTTTCTTGTTTGCAATGGTGATGGACAGGTTGACGGACAAGATCAGGCAGGAGTCTCCATGGACGATGATGTTCGCGGATGACATTGTGATCTGTAGCGAGAGTAGGGTGCAGGTTGAGGAGAGCCTGGAGAGGTGGAGGTATGCACTGGAGAGAAGAGGAATGAAAGTCAGTAGGAGCAAGACGGAATACCTATGCGTGAATGAGAGAGAGGACAGTGGAATGGTCAGGATGCAAGGAGTGGAGGTGACAAAGGCATTTGAGTTTAAATACTTGGGGTCAACTATTCAAAGTAACGGGGAGTGCAATAGAGAGGTGAAAAAGAGAGTGCAGGCAGGTTGGAGTGGGTGGAGAAGTGTGTCAGGAGTGATTTGCGACAGAAGAGTATCAGCAAGAGTTAAAGGGAAGGTTTACAAGATGGTTGTGAGACCAGCTATGTTCTATGGTTTGGAGACAGTGGCACTGATGAAAAGACAGGAGGCGGAGCTGGAGGTGGCAGAGTTGAAGATGCTAAGATTTTCACTGGGAGTAACGAAGAAGGACAGGATTAGGAACGATTATATTAGAGGGACCGCTCAGGTTGGACGGTTTGGAGACAAAGCAAGAGAGGCAAGATTGAGATGGCATGGACATGTGTGGAGGAGAGATGCTGAGTATATTGGGAGAAGGATGCTGAATATGGAGCTGCCAGGGAAGAGGAGAAGAGGAAGGCCAAAGAGGAGGTTTATGGGTGTGGTGAGGGAAGACATGCTGGTGGCTGGTGTGACAGAGGAAGACGCAGAAGACAGGAAGAAATGGAAACGGATGATCTGCTGTGGCGACCCCTAACGGGAGCAGCCAAAAGTAGTAGTAGTAGTAGTAGTAGTAGTAGTATAGATAGAGTTGAGGTAAAAGAAACACAAGGAGGACTAGTTTACATGATGAGCTGGATCTATTAGATGAACAGAAGATGATAGAAAAGCACAAGTCAGAACCATATAGATTCAGAACCATATAGTGATATAGACTTTTAAATGGGCTGTATGTGGGGGCGTCCAGGTAGCATAGCGGTCTATTCCATTGCCTACCAACACGGGGATCAGCCGTTCGAGCCCCCGTGTTGCCTCCGGCTTTGTCGGGTGTCACTGCAGACACAATTGGCCATGTCTGCGCGTGGAAAGCCGCATGTGGGTATGTGTCCTAGTCGCTGCACTAGCGACCAGAACACATATGACACCTACAGCCATCTATCCACTCTGGTCGATCGGGGCGCCTGTTTGGGGGGGGGAATAGCATGATCCTCCCTCATGCTATGCCCCCCGGTGAAACGTCTCACTGTCAGGGGAAAAGAAGCGGCTAACGACTCCACATGTATCGGAGGAGGCATGTGGTAGCCTGCAGCCCTCCACGGATCGGCAGAGGGGGTGGAGCAGTGACCGGGATGGCTCAGAAGAGGGGGTAATTGGCCGGATAAAATTGGGGAGAAAAGGGGGGGGTTCTATGTACTCTGGAGAAATTTGTGTCGTAAATAACTCTGATTCTAACCTAAAACTCCTTAATTTGAATGAAACTATGATGTTATCTCCGCCTTTCCAAATCCCTGCAAGTTATAGAATGATGATACCAACTGACCAGAGCAAAATGTTATAGTTTGTCATCTGTTTTATGACATCTGCTTTCAGTTCACTCTGCCACTTCAAGTCAAGTCAGATGAGAGCTGGTCATCTTACTATTACTTTGCTGTATGTGGTGGATAAATGACTTTTCTCATCACTATTCAACACCAAGCAGACAACACAAGCGGGCTGTCAGCAGCTGTGGTAATGTATTCTACAGAGACATTAGGACGCGTCCTCCACTGATTATTAAAGAACATTCTCTGACATTATTCATTTAGACTAATCACTTTTGTGATATTCTACTCACACATGGATGTAAGTAAGTACACCATTGCACGTTACACTCGCACACACTTGCGCACATACACAAACACGTTCATCCTGTCCTGTCTTTTCTGTCTTACTATCTATTTTTTCATTCTTATTATCAGCTTAATTTGCTTTGTTCATTTTATTCCAATAACATTGTTTTCCCCTCTATGCTCACAATCGAAAAGAGGATGCTCCAGCAGCAAACTAATAATTATTTAATTAAATCAATATTGGTCACTGCTGGAATCACAAAGGTAATTAAGTGTGATTTGAGGTTCTGGGACTGTGCATGAATTAGTAATGAGCTAATCAAAAAGCACTTGAGCTGATTGCCGGGATGTTTAACACCTAGAAAGAGGAAAATATCAGTTGTTAATTGTTTTTTTTTCCACACCTGTCGTAGAAACTAGTGTGTAACCATCATTGGCTGGAATCATATTACTCCAATTCTGGCCCCTTCTTCTATATGGTCTTTCATACATTCAGCCTGGCTCGTTCAAGGCCCTTGCAAGTTATTCTAAACTCAGTGTATTTTCAGCTGACCTTCAGCAGTAAGGAGGAAATCATTCGGATATTCTATAATGCTGGAAGGTAACGCAAAAAATCTAGGTTTTCACCTGACATTTGCAATGAAGGACTCAGTTGACTTGGTCAGTTGGACACAAACCTGGTGACAAATACAAAGACACACACACACATGGACGTATATACAAACTCGTGTCAGATGTAACACGTGCACACACAAATGGGCAAGTGCATCCATATAGGAACACGCAACACACACACACACACACATTAACTGTCATTTCTAAAAGGTATAAAAGCAAAAGCACACCACCTGGGAAATTTGGCAGGAGAGATTGAGTTGATGGCATGACATTTCTCTCAAAATGAAGTTTTCTTTCCAATTGCAACCAACCAGGGATACATGGAATCATTGAGGAAAAAATAACATCCACTCTTTTACAGAAATAGGGGAAATTTGAAGGACACACGCACAAACACACACACACACACGCACACACACACACAAACACACACACACACACACATTCAACTACATACAGTATTATCAAGAAAAATCTTAAGTTAACAGTCCCTAAAGGCTCTTTAATGGGAAGTGTCGACTTTATTTTTTGTTGCATGAGTGTGTTGTGTATGTGTATTTTGGTGTGTTTGTGTGCATGAGAATGTTATGCATAGACCAGTGTGTTTGCATTTTCCTGTAGTTCCATATACTATGTTATATGAACAGTTTTGCAACAGGCGTGGATTGAATACGGGTTTCTCTACATTGTGAATTCGTCTATTATAGGAGTTAACTGAAAAACAAAACAAAACAACATCCGGCAGCAGTGGCTTTTTCCTCATTTACCTTATTTTCTTTTGCTTGCAAAAGCCCCGGAAACAGTTAATCCTCTCTCTCCACAAGTTAAATATAGAGGCACACTACTGCTGAAGTGTCACTGAGCGACGGCATCAAGTGTCCAAAGTGTGTTCCAATCTACTACAAGGGAGGCCTATTACATGCAGGCTTGCGGGGCATTTTTTCCTGCAGGGATATGAACAAACAGTCTTGGAGTTTTAGATTTTTTAAAGCTTTCTGAAACGGGCTATGTTGATGTTGAAGCTACATGGGTGAACCCCCCCCCCCCCCCATGATGGTTAACGTAGTGGCACACTGTTTGTTTAATGATTTAAGGAATTAATCATGGATCATGGCTTCTAACATTGGGATTTGTTATATTTTTTGTCTAAACTAAATCAAAATAATCGATGACGTAAATGCTAGCCTATTATTATTAAAAAATAATAATAATAGGCTAGCACTTATCTAATGCGTATATTTACACCATTTAAATTAAAATCAGAATAATAATAAAGATGAGTGCTAGCCTATAAATATGTAAAGTATATATCATAGTAAAGATTTTGCAGAAAAAACAGGACATGCTCAGGAACCTAAATAGGCAAACCCATGTAACAATCGTTTTTTTTCATTTGGGCTTGGGGGGGATATTTTCAACACTAATAGGAATTAAAAGGTACTATTTTTCCATTTAAAACATTCCCTCATGCAGCTTTAATGCAACTTTCACTGGGCACTGTTTTCTTTGCATGAGAAGAAAAACCCCAAAGTCATCTGTCTAAATTCCTGTTAAGGCATCTTCATCTGTATGTAGACATCATCACAACAGCTGACAAAATAACCACACAGTGCATGCACAGACAGGCAACACACACATACACACACATACACACACACACAATTTATAGTCAATGTATTTTCATTTACTAGAAAATATCCCAATTAGAGTATCCATGAGAATGATTATTGTAAGTGTACATTTATTTTTTACCACTATACAGAGGGTTATATTACAGTGTGTCATTATCAACAATGACTTACCATGTAGGGATGTACAAGTTATGGTGGTGAGGGGGCTTTAACAAGTTTGTGATGGAATTGGTGTCTATGGCCCAGTGGACGTGTGTGTTGAAGTCTATGAGATCATAGCACTTGAGAAGCCCTGCAATAACGTGTGCTGCAGACATCAGCCAAAACATGTAAAGCATGCCACTCTGGCTCACAAGCATCCTGACATTCAAAGCTTACTTGACATTACAGAGAGTCACTTGATCTATTCAGACTGAGTTCTGGCAAAGCCGGCTTGATGTGCTCGACTGACGAGGAATGGATTCCTCTTGGACATCCCACTTTGTTGCTTTCATGCCATCGCCCTCCGTCTCTATCAATCTGGGTCCGTCTCTTTTTATCATCCTGTCTGTGTCAATCTCTTTTTGTCAGCTTGTCGATGTCCATTTCTGCCCGTGTCAGTCTTCATGCTTCATTAATTTGCTTTTTGGGGCACGTTCAGCATTTCTTTTATTCATACTTTCCTCATTTTTATGTAAAAAGTCTGCCTCCAACGTTTACACTGTGATCTACCCTCCTTGAGCAGGCGACGTTTCATTGAGCCTCCGATTTAGTTATTGATGTCGAATGATGATGCTCTGAATTATTTCATATTGTGATGAAGACGAAAAAAAATCCACCCTCCAATCAAGAAATGAGCATCGCATTGATTTCCAATGCTTTCTACAACAATGTTTATGTCTTTAGGCCAATTGACAGATTGTTGTTATGTGTACAAATAAAACTACAAAAAATATATTTTTATGATAAATCTACCAATGTACTTTTGATGCTTAAGAGGTCACAAGCAGACATGGGTTTCTCTCAATTCCATTTATTTCAGCTACGCCTTTTTTTTTCCTGCTTAATCTTTCCGTGTGTGCACATGCACGTGCGGCTGTATCCGCTTGTTGTCACAAAACAATTCATTTTGATGATCCCACATACTTTCTCTCTTCCTCTGTCTGTCCAGGTATCCACCGGTTTGTCTCCATTGATTTCTTAGATCACTTTTGTTCCCACGACAATAGTGCGCCCAAAGAACAGGACTCGCCACAGGTCAAGCCATCTAGGGAATGAGATTGCCAGTGCCCATTGCCAGACAACCTGCAAAATAACTAAAATCAAAACTGATTTGAAAGGATTGCTCTGCTCCGTGTTATATTTTTCAATATACGGAGAGAGGGTCTAACGCACACACACGCACGCCAAAACACACTTTCGCACACAATTGCCGCTACACAAAAACACATTCATTATCTCCCTCTCTTACTCCGTCTGGAAAGTGCACACGCATGGATGTCCCCTCATCCATCCCTCTCATCCACATGTAGGTGTATCACTCGCACCCCTCCTCGCCCTCCCTGCCCCTCTCTAATCCACTTGAATGTAGCAGGATATTAGATTAGAAAGTTATAGATGTGATTATTCGTCCCTGGGTACAGCCATCTATCCACTGATTAAAATGTGAACCAGGGGCCATTATGTAACTATTTAAAGAGATTAAACTTGGTCACCCCCGATTGAGGCGTGGTCTCTGTTGTAATGTTCAAGAGAGATGGAAGAGGAGATGGCACGGATGATGGCATTATGTGTACTCCTCAGTCTAGACAGGTAGGAAGAGAACACAGCGAGAGTGACAGCGCTAATCTTTGAAATAAGTGACAAAGGACGGGGTGATTAGCACTCACTAAGTCCAGTCTTGAGGTTTTCACCCTTAACTGCTGAGATCACTTATCTGAAGTGGCCACGAGCAAGGCATTGTGCCCCCTGTCTGTTCAGTAGTGCTTCCTACTGGTCAACAGTACAAAACTTTGGAAAGCCCCCCCCCCCCCCCGTGTGTGTGTGTGTGCGTGCGTGCGTGCGTGCGTGTGTGCGCGCGGTGCATGTTTGCCTGTGAGTGCAGTGCAACAGCTCTCCCTCGGCCTCAATATAAATCTGTCTTCTCTCTTTTCCTCTTTATCTCTGTATTTGAAGTTATGGGTTACAGACATAGGCAAACGCTGGGAGAATATCTTCAACTCTGCTTTGTGTCTCACTACAGTGAGGATACACACGAGTAAAGTGATACCGAATTGTCTTTGATTAGCCTCATATTCAAAAAGAAAGACAGACAGAGAGTCTTTGGGGAGTTTAGTTAAACGTAGAACTGGTGGGCTGTGGGGTGCACACACACACACACAGATACACACACACATGCATACACACACACACACACACACACACACACACACACACACACACACACACACACACACACACACACACATTAAACCACTATCTACATTCTTTAAACACACACGCGTGCGCGCGCACACACACACATTACACCACTATCTTCATTCTTTCAGCTTCAGCAAGGGACTTATGGCGCATGTTATACCTTGCACCCTAGTGGAGACCGAGGTCTAAACTGAAAGTTGTATAGCAAAAGATCCAGGTTCAAAATTAAACCCTGAAAAGAAGTGCCCACCTGTCCTGACCTTTTTGGTCACGCTCATAGAGTAGGAGGTTTTATGTAGAAGGTACAGGCGGTCTGAGAAAGGAAATACATTTATATGTATATAAATCTCAATATATTTCATATATATAGATGACACTTATTTATGTCTTCTTAAGCAGAGCATTCAGAGTTTAGTTGATAGCCAAGAAATGTCACATAAAGCCAGGTGTGTTCATAAAGAGCAGACTACAGATATAAAGTCCTGCAGGCCAAGGAGAAAATTCATCAACCGATGGAGGGAAAGTTAGATGTGGGTGTGGATTTGGAAGGGCTGTAAAATAGCCCTTTATTTTTAAACATAATCTATGGGCACACCTCAGTTCACGCCACAACCTCTGCAGTCGGACCCATTTAGAGAGACAATTACGGCCATGAACAGTCCCTGTGCTGTTGAATTTATGGCCTTCAAAGACATAACTTTATCATAAGCATTTGCCTTGTACTGTAGGATGCACTGTGGGAGTTATGTAAATCACACTGTTAGTGAATTAGAAGGCATTGCCGCTGAAAAACCGGGCTTCAACAGTAGTACTTTTAACACCACATTTAACACGTTAGAGAAGCCATTTGCAGTGTGTATGCATATATACTTGTGCTGTACTACACGTAACTGTGAAAACACCATTGCCACGAACTATTGCTGGTAGAAGTGCTGATCCATATCCAAGTGTGCCATATGTTTCTAGTGTAACTTATTGCTTTCCCATTCCCAATAAAGTGGCTGAATAAAAAGGCTTTTACAGGTCCCCGCGGGTAGCAGCTACTTCCAGTTTCTAGTGGCAGTCACTGAGCTTTGGGGCTGCTGTGGTGACAAATAGCACCAAACACATATTTTAGTGTTGCCATTTACAATGCATGATCCGGGCAGTGTTTCTCAAATGACTGCGCTGTAACACTGCCGAGAGTGATGCTGGCTTGATGAGTGTTTGTGGGATGCAAACGCATTTGAGCATGTGTTCATGGCCTCATAGGTAATCGTGGGTGTGTGTGCATGTGTGCGTGCATGCGTGTGCGCAGGTGTGCCCACGTGTGTGTGTGCACTCACACACACACACACACACACAAACACAAACTAAACCTATGAAGTGGTGTTTATTTAGCAATGCATTGTCATTAATGACTTGAATACTGAGTGCCATCTGCCTTGTCAGTGCTTACAGTGATGTAGTCATCTATTGTGACACAAGTAATTGATGAAGAGAAATGAATAGAAATGAGAATTGAAAGTTTGGATAGTTTACTGCACCGCTGCAAAGCTTGTGTGTGTACTACATAGGCCTGTGTGGGGGGAAAAAAACAAAAACGTGTAGTGACAGTATAGCAGTGGGGTCTGTAACTGCAGGGACATTAGTTGTGTTTGGTCATGACAGTAAAACGTGATTACCAATACTCCTTTAAAAATATCACTTGGTTTTAAGGAAAATAACCCTAAATTTATCTCCATACAGCTATGATACACACACACACACACATATACATATATATATATATATATATATATATATATATATATATATATACATATAACTTTGTTACAAGAAACACTCAATGGTAGGAAAAGTGCTCAGCAAATAAGGGGCAAAATAATCCAGTGAGTCGAGTAAATTCTTTGAGTACTATCATAAAGAATTTACTTGACTGACTGGATTTTTTATATATATATCAACACGGATACAGAAAAAAAGATTTTAATACATTGCAGTACAGGCCTGTTTTGTGTGTCTCGCACTCATCAGCTACTGTGTGTGTGTGTGTGTATGTGTGTGTATGTGTGTGTATGTATATATATATATATATATATATATATATATATATACACTCACACATACACACAGTGTATTATAAATTTTCTTGGCAAAACTATTATACCTTCAACCAGTCCCCCTGTAAAAGTGAGCAAAGTGCTCTAAGTCCAGACTTTTCTCTAACCTGGACCAAAGATGCTGGAATAAACTGCTGGTCTCCATCAGAGCCACCGACTCACTTCCTTCCTTCAAGAAAAGCCTTAAAACGTTCCTCTCCCAGGCCTACCTTAATCCTTATATGGCCTCTGGTGGCACTTTGCAGCTAACGCGTCATGTAATGTTGCTGTTGGTGTCAGCTATTACTACGGTGCCTTACTATCTTAACCACGATTATTATCAGTATCCACAAATGAGCGTCTCAGTACTTGCACATGCCAGTTTTAATGCTCTCATGGCATGATTTGTCTGTTTACTGTTTCATGGCAATATCTGAACTTTGATTTTCCTATTCTCTACGTCTTGATGATCTAAGGCCCACTTACTCCAAATGCACTTATGTTATGGTTACCATGATGTATCTATGGAGTGATCTGTGATACCGCTTGGTAACGCTGCCCTTTATCTGCTCGCTGCTGACTCTCTTGTATAGGTGGTCAAATGAGTAAAGTTGAACAAATTGCCTTGAGTTGTGTAATTGTATTATCCTTCAATTCATTTTTGTTTCGGTCGTTGGCTCGCACGCACGCAGCCGTCCTGTGTGGGTGATACATGCCTCCTATAGGTCCCCCACACTTGTCAGCGGCCGTCAGGGGGCAGACAACAGTCGGTAAGTGCTCGGTGCATTGCCGTAGCATGCAAAGGAAGGTGGTTTCCCCGCTTGTTCGTTTTTGTTTTTTTAACAGGAGCACGCACACACACGCGCGTGCGCGAGGAGGAAAATATACAAATTGCGACAGGATCAGTGGCGCAAAGCTGAGAGCGGGAAAGAGAGAGAAAGAGAGAGAGCGCGCGCGCGCGCGTACAGTTAATCTGACAGCTCCCAATAGTCCTACAAAACATCACACATGCGAGATACGGGATTAAGAATACGCAGCGCGGGTGGCCACGTGGCCCAGCTGCTCTGAACTGTTTCATTTTGTTTTTCTTTTAAGTTTTTCTCATTCGTTTCCCGCCTGTGCCGAGAGAAGGAGAGTTGGTGCGAAAGAGAGCCGGAGTCCTCCACAGTAGCCAGAGGGCGGTGGCATTTCTCTCTGCGTAAAGGCAGAGAGCGGAGAGAGCGCAGCCAAACGCAGAGCTTCAGGGGCGACTATAGGCACACACAAGTGAAGGGACCTAAACAGCCAACAGCCAGTTTTACTCCTGCCCTCCTTTTTTTCCTTCTTCTCACACTTCAACCCTTTTTCAAACGGAGTATCAGAAGAGACACCGGGCCATTCAGGCTATGCCTACCTACTCGTCGGTTTGACTTTCTTGTTCAAGACTTGTGTGATTAATCCACAAACGCCGCTGCCGCCGCCGGTGCCGCTGGGTTTGATTTCCATAAGGTGGGATCCGGAGTTTGGTGCGTTCGCGCGGCTTTATAATGAGGAAAAGTGGACAGTCGCCGAGGACAGGAATAGGATTCAGTGTCGACCTGTCGAGAATGAGCGCCACGCCGGGGATCCTGGCTGTCTTGCTGCTCATAATGAAACCGGGAGTCGCACAAGGTAAGCGGCGCTTGGCCACCGCGGCTACGCAGCAGGCGCCGAGATGCGGCTGCGGAGCGCCGGGCGCTGTGTGGCACCGGCAGGCAGCCCCGACAGACACCCCTGTGTGCGCTTAAACTGGGATTCGGCTGATGGGTGGGTGCTCTGTGGCCAGTCGATAGGTATACGAACTCCCTGTATGTGCGTAAATTTCAAAGACTCAACTTGAAGGGGGGGGGGGGCTGGGACGGAGAGGTCACCATACAAATCCCGCAATGAAGACAGATTAGGAAATCTTGAGTTACCACAACACACACCGATGGTTTTTAACTATGCCTTTCGCCGGCGTGTTCTTAAGAAAACACGCTGTCCTTCATGCCCATTTAGTAGAAAGAGGAGTTGGATACACCGGCAGAACCGCTGCTCTGGTTTTATTATGTGTATCACAGCTGATAACGTCAAGCCCTTAACAGACGTGTTAAATTATTGTCTATTACTAAAGTATTAGTATTTATCAAATCTGCGCGGCAAGTCTCTCTCTCTCTCTCTCTCTCTCTCTCTCTCTCTCTCTCTCTCTCTCTCTCTCTCTCTCTCTCTGTCCCCTTTTCGTTCTCAACGTGTATTAAAGGCGTGTTTTTTGTTTTTGTTTTTTTTTTAAATACAAAATGTGCGTTGCCATTGCAGACATGGCATCCCTCCAGGGTATCTCCGTTAACTTCACGCCGTCCTCCATATGAATTACAGTTCGTGTCCAAATGTGTTCAGTGAACGGATGCCGGCATCACTGATATCTGAGGATCACGGACAGACAGTTTATTCAAGCTGATTCCTGTCAGTTACGCTACAGGTAATGAGCCCCAGTTACCTTAACCGACATTATTTCTGTTCGTGTTTTCGGTGGCCACTGTGTTAATGGCTTAGTGCCGATCCGGTACTTTGCCGTTTAGGGGCATCGTTTCAAAGCCTCTCGCGCGACTTCAGGTGAAAAGCACAATGACAGTAAACATGAAGAAAGTGCAACTCAGACCGGCTTCCGGAGAGAACTCGGGACCAGTACAGACCGTGACGGGCACCTGTTTCAGGCGCGTGTGCGGGTCGTTGTTAAAGCCTCTATCTGTCAGCTCTTCGAGCCAGTAAGACGTGAGCGTTCATGTGAAGTGTGCAACCTGTTCTCATCTGTACACACACACCTGGACGGAACAATGAAAAATAACAGTTTTGTTGTTTTTTGCTTTTAGTCCGCTCGTCTATGGAGATGAGGCCGCCGGCCTCCTCTGGCCCGGGTCTATCACCGCCATACGCGGACCTAAACAAGCTGACCCGTGTCTCTGAAGGCACTCGTGCGCGTGTCTAATCGTTCCGGGGGCTCCTGGTGAATGGGGGGAAACGCAGGCTGCTAGCCGCACAACGGGGACCGGGTGGCTCTGCATGCATAACCGGTCACAACCCACCATCAGTTCAGGAACAGGGTTTCCTCCAAATGCCGAACCATGAGCACGAGAACGAGTGCCTTGTCGTCCGTTAAACAGAACTCAAGTTTGGTTTATATTTCAGAAGTAGTGGTGAACATGACAGCAAAAATTAAAGATGTATGATGATAATGGTGGTTGCAACGACTGGTGATCGTGACATTTATTTTGGGTTTCTTGTGATGAATTTAAGCACGGAAGTCGTTTTCACCCCCTGCCGTAATTCAATCTGTGTCATTTTAGTGTAGGTCTTTGCCCTGAGTGGGAACATGGTTTTGCCACTAACTGACCTCATATATAGACTGCCGAAAGCATGCAGCTTTGTAGAGCTAAAGAAAAGTTTTTACAATATGAAAGGATTTGATGAAAGCGTTTGCAAACACACACACACACTGCATCTCTCTCTTTC